>NW_028181230.1:0-80528 GCF_964211825.1 Aythya ferina | reverse complement strand
GGGCAAGGTTTAGTATTCTTCATTCAGAAACACATTATATTGAATTTTAGGAAGGAGCATTTAGACAGCACACGCCTAGTAGTGATTAATTTTTTGATCTGTAAAATAATTGTGGATAATACCAGGAAATATGTACGCTAATGTAGGTTACTGTCATGCAAATGGTATCTGGGGATTTTGACAGTTATAAAACCAGTACCTGCTGCTGTTAGTTGTTGGGAATCTTTGCAGCTCTTCCATAATGTAGCTAGGTAATGGGGCAAAATCAAGACTGTGGGCCCAGCCTGGCTGTAAGCAGGAACACAAAGTAAATATTTAAGAAAGTCTCCAGCAGTTTCAACATTAGATGAAAGATAAGTACCAAGTTTGAACTTTGACTTTGAAATATTTGTGTTTTTAAACATAGTAACCTTCTACCCACAACATAAAATCAAGCTTACTCTGAAATCTGTGGGTTTTTCTGGGTGTCAACCAACATCCATTTCTACGAGCTTACTTGGTGTGCCAGAAAGAAAAGCAAAGGAGTGAACCTTAAGGGTGTGACTGACGGGATGATTCAGAGATCGAATCAAATCCCTACTTCCCTCTTTTTTGCCCCCCTTGCCACCATTTTAGTAGGTTGTGTTGTCTATTGAAATGGCTGCAGATGTGCTGACAGCCTGAAGAAACTTCTTTTCTCTCACAGCATCATTTGGCTTGCCCCCTTCCATTCGAGCGTTGAGCTTTAGCTTTTTGCTTCGTTTTCCTTTCTGCTCTGGACCAATTTAGAGCAGACTAGTGATACAGTCATGTGCTGCTTAGGGAGGAGGGGATAGCAGATGAGTATCTTGCAGTTGTCATTATGGTTGCCAATTCCATGTACTGATCCCTTGTGCAAATGTCTCTTCAAGAAAGGCTTACTATAATCCAGAAGAGGAACAGCTGATGCATATTTTCTTGCACTTGAACCTGTAAAGCACATCCCGTTTCATTTGTGTATAAGTACAGAATTCTTAGAAAGCAGCATAAAATGGAATTAGTAATAAAGACTCATCTGTTTCCCATTACACCAGAGTATAGTATTTTCATCTGTTCATCAAAATTACATTGTCATTGTTGGATGAACAAAACCATGCTTCACTGCAGCACTGCCAGTTGCGAGGCAGCCTTTTTAACATAGACTCTCTCAGTTTATCAAAGTAATTGGAAATTGCTCCTTGGAGGCTGCTGAAACCATAACAAATGCAGACAGTAATGACTGTTTGTAATCAGAGGACTACAAAACAACAAAGAAAAGAACTTCACTGCAGACTTGCTGGCTCTTGCCAGCGTGTTCTTGTTTTGCTTATGCTGCAGACTTGAAACATAACCAATAACCAGTTATTCAATAGCTGGCAGGGTAACAGCTATTATGTTAGTCTACTATATGAACACATTCCCCTCATAAAAGTCTTGTGTACTTCGGAGAATGCGAGACTCGTTCTGACTGCCTTCCAAGTGCGGTAATGTGTCGGTCATTCATAAAGGACAAAATCTAGATGCTAGCTATGGTGAGAAAAGAACATTGTGATCTTCTCTAAAACTTACTAAAAACTCTGGTAGTTGCACCAAAAATGCAATCTGTGTTTTCCACGGGGGTGTCCACTTAGCAGGTTTCCTGCTTGTCTGTTGAATCTGCTTGGATTTTCACCAGAATTTGGCCCCCTTTTCGTCCTTGCTGGTGATGGGCGTTGGTGCCCTTTCTCCAGTGTTAGAAGGGGCTACTTAACTGGCCTCTTGCTGTTGCAAGCCTCAGGAAGCTGAGAGGTTTTTGGCAAAACAACTGGAAGACTGATCTTTGCATTCTCTTTTCCCCAGGTATATTTTGAGGAGTCTGTGTAGTACTGCTATTTACATCTCCTTTTAAGTATCTGAGCATGCAACTAGGCAGTGAATGGCATGATCTGACACTGAACTGTCCAAGATGAAAGTGTGTGATTACTTTAATGTAACCTTTTGGAAAATATATTTATAACTTTCGGTGCTTAATCTGTGGAGTGGTGTTTAGACCATTTTCAACAAATAGTTCTTGGCCTCTATAGATTCCAATTTAATTAAATTTTTTCAGGAACGCACAGTGAAATCTTAATTACCTGGGTTTCACTAGGCAGGCTAAACGGAATTTACTTCCTTTTGATGCTGAAGGGAAGATTTTTTATTTTTTTTTTCAAAGGCAGAAAAAGCTATTCTTCTTCTCAGTAGCCTTCATGCTTTTTGGTGGTCAAAGATGTCTCATCCTTTCATAACTATCCTGGCTGGTACTCAATTCAAAATGTGGAAGGTGGCAGCATTTCAATAAAACTGTGTGAAGACCTTGGGTTCTACCTGCTTGTGCTTATTCTCTTTAATGTGTGTTAGGTCTGTATTTAAATTACTTGACTGTATAGGCAAGAGGAAACAGATAGTCATTGTGTAGACTGTGGATCCTTAATAAGGAACAAATAGTTTGTATGCTTGCCTCTTTTTAACAAAAGTCATTCTAAATCTGTCCCAGAACTTGAGCTGGAAATGAGTATTACTGGATATAAACAATAAAGCATTCTGATGGATTAAAAGAACACTTAAAGCAAGTAAAAGTTGTCTAGTATGAAGTTTATTGTACATGTGAACTTTCAGGTTCCAAGTCAAACAGTGATAAAAACACCTTTAACACCTGAGCTGTTAACTGAGCTGCCACCAGTTACTTAATGTGACCTTGTCTTTACCGTGAGTAACACAGAATGTCAGCCAGATAAATTATTCAGCAGCTCTGTAGTTAGAAATTTTATCCCATTTTTCCTGTCAGAAACCAAGAAACTGAGGTGCAGATTAACGTTTGTATGGGAAGAACACAAACCAACCCTCCCTTGACCAATGTCTGGAAAAGAGCAGGTATTCAATAAGTCTGAAGCAACTGAATGCTTCTACAGACCTCCTGAGCCAAATGATTGAGCTCCACGTGCAAGCACAAGCTTACTGAAAACCTTAACTTTGTTCTTAATAATTATTCAGTAGGTTGGATGTCATGACTGAGGGCTGCTGTCCAAGTGCATGTCCTTGTCCTGCTTCATTCCTTCTCTTGTGATCCCCTTTCTCGATTCTTTTCTATATACCCCTGTTTCTTCCAAAAGCAAAACTCCCCCAAAACCCTCCCATCAAACTCTAATTTTAATCTCTTTTCCCCCTTTAGGTATTCCTGTCTCTCAGCAGCACTTAATTTGGAATAATATGGAACTGAAGGATGACTATTGTTTGAATGATTATAAGTAAGTATAGAATAAAATTGCAATGAATGTTTCTATATGATTGTTAGTATAGGCAATGGAAAATGTTATAAAAATGTATTTATTGTTATTTACAGCATTTCAGAAGGCTGCACTCTGAAGTTAGTTCTGGCTATGCGAGGTGGACCTATTAACACTAGAAGAGGTATGTGTTAACTTGGTTAAAAATTATGGTTTTCTTGTAACATAACTGTAAATGGCGTCGTGCAGCTAAGTATTTCAAACAAGCAGGTTCAGTTCCAAATTAATTGGAAAATACTTGACAAAAACAGAGGGATGTTTTTACCATCTTTTCTTCTTCAGCATAACAAGCGCACCATCTCTTTTGTTTTGTTTGCCCTTAGTTTAAGAAATATCTTTGGATGTACAGCATCAGCAATCCTTCATCTGAAAAAAATGCTCCTTTAATGTCATCATATGATTACATTTTAAAATTTAGTTAGTAAGAATCAGACATTGATTTAGTCTTGGTTAAGTGAATCATCCATTGAGAAGTGAAAGCTGAAAGTGAAGAAATCTCCTTGATGTTTTTTTTACTTGGAAAGCACTCAGCGTAACTTTCAGGTTGGGAAATCCACTTGTAAACTGAGCTGAGCTCTCAAAGACAATCAAAATGTTGTGCCTAACATTTGAGTGCTTTAATGGAATTAAGCCTCAGTTGCTCTCAGTGTAGTTTACCATAGGTAGATTTTGTAAAACAAGGCATATTTAAATTGTACGCTTAACTGAATTAAAATTTTAAGTTTTATTATTGCAGGAGAACTATGTTAATCTTTGCTTCAAGAGAAGTCAGTACCATGAGAGGACTGATTGTCATCTAGTAGCAGTTGACAGTAGGATAATTCCAGCTGTGAAAAGTTTTCTGAAAATGTTTATTTGTTCTTCTTGAAAAACATCCCGTTAGGAGTCCTGAGTGCTAATAAAAGAATACAGGGATACACTTGTTTCCATGTAAAATTAAAATGATTGAACTAAATTTTGTTTTATTTTATTCTGCAGTGAGAGAATTACCCAAAATGAGGCTCTTTACAGGGGAAAAAAAAAAGTGATTCCAGTAACTTTATTTTAGACACATTCTTCTGACCATGAAATAAACTTACCTCTAAAATGTTTTAAAATTATTTGTGGGAGGGGCTGGCCTGCCTCCTATGTTACTGCTTCTACTTAACTTGATATCTTTGGGTTATGCAACTATAATTGTACCTTATTCTTAATGAACTAGAAGTCTTCTAAGCTGTTTTGTGTCATACTTCCCATCTCCTATTTATCTACAGCAGAGCTTGAGAGAGATGCTTAAAGATGTATTCTATAATCACCAATATAGAAAGAATTTCTCCTTTCAGCTCTTGGAAATCAGGGAGAGGCATAATGTGATGATCTTACTGGGCCAGCTATTCAGTAACTAGCTGATTTCTTAGGCTATTCCTTCCTTTCTTTCACACATCTCAGTGTTGGTGGGACAGCTTTTTGTGAAGTGGCATCCTATACATTAATGGAACAAGAAAAGATAGTGGTAATGTGATGGTAAGGAGGAACAGCTAATTTAACATTCAAGATGAACCAGACTACTTTAATTCCAAAGTTCAGATTTGTATTCATCAATTCAGCCAGCCTCCTGCATATGGGATGTAAAAATACCTCCCAAGCACTCTCCAGAATATGTATGGTCATAATAAGGTCTTCTGTTGCTTCTCTGTATGGTTTGGTAGGTGCTACTACATTTTTCCTCATTTGTCTGTCAGAAGAGGTGAGAGTAGGACAGTTAGCGTACCTATGGAACAGAATAAATTATAGTTAGGTGATTGAACAGAAAGAAGTTTTCAGAGGATGGATTATTAAAACAATTGGACTAGTAGTTATATTCTAAACTAGTTTATTTACAAAGACTTCTTTGTTGTTTCTTAGTCTCCGTTTGCTAATAAACAGTTTACTGCAATGTAGAGCTGCAAAACTGGCAGAGAGGGACCTGAGCCAGATGTTTCGTGTGTACATATTTAAGCATCTAACTTGAATCTAGAGAATGCCACTTACAGATCAGCAAGAATGTTTGAAACTGACTATTTCAAGTTGAATCTTATTGCTGTTGTTTTCCAGGGGAAAGGCCTGTTAAAATGCTTTTGTGTCATAACTACAGTTGACTTTAGGCATGGTCTGAAAATGTGAGGGGTTTGCCAGAAATATGGGACTTCAAAGGTGCAATAATTTGTCCTTATTCTGTTTTTCTCTGTAGTTCCTGTAGAAGACCCTATAAGGGAAATGGCTGAATACATGGATCCTGGTAGAGATGAGATCTGGGAGAAAGGGCCATCTAACAAACAAGTCACCTTCTTAGTATATCGAGAAGGAGATCAGCTGAATTTCTTCCGCGTGGTAGACCGGGGAGATGGCACTTTAACACCATTATCTGAATCTTTGAGGTAAAGTTGGTTTTAATCTTACTGTTATTCATCAAGATGGGGATGCTGTGTTGACTTTGTCAAAAGAATATCTGGAATTTTGGAAGAGTGGTGGCCTAAGGGCTACCAAATTGCTGTAACTGAGTGGCCTAACTATACAGTAGGACTTTATGGTCAGTGGTCATGCTAACTGTTGTCTATTTGTGTGTGTCAGTAAAGTGAGGTAATGCTGACCTTGTGCTTGAGGCAATTCCAGCCCCTTCTCAAAGAGAACTTTACATAAGAGAGTCAACTTGGCAATAGGGATATTAAAAACTTTTGAAAATCAAAAAAAAAGCTATTAAAAAAAAAAAAAACTTTTATATCTTAAGATACTTATTTAGTATTGTATAGATTTCTCTGTTCACGGGGGTAAATCTTTTCCATATGGATATGGCTTGACCAAATATTTAGTCAGGAAGATAACTGATTAGCAGTGCAAAGTCCTGGCAGGGTTGGCCTGAAGTTTCAGAAAAACTGTTTTTATTTTTTACTTGTTTTTATGTATACTTAAATGATTACTAATAGAGCTGGCCCTTGGACATAACTAGACCTCAGATAAGTTGCAGTTGAGACCCCAAACTCGTCTTGGAATTGAAGTACTGATACAATCAAATGAGTGAGACTGTCACGTATGCTACCGTGTTACAGTAAACAGACTGCTAGTCTGTTTCTTACTGAAGCTACCAAAATTGATAAAATCTATTGGAGAAATATTAGGCTGTCTTTATAGCGCAGCTTTTGGTCAGGTTTTTTAATCTCCTGAAGAACATAATATTCGTACAGGTGCAAGAAAAGGAGTTGTACTGTTGTAGGGACTATCTGCATTTTCTCCATGACCAAGGCTTGCAATGTTTTAAGTACCTCTTCTTGCTCCCGTTTGAAAGCAAAGAAAGCAAGGTCAGTTTGTCTCACATTAGCAGAATTCAGTGACTACAATTTATAAATGGTTTTGTTTTATAGTTCTCCAGATCATTTTACTTTGCCTGCAGTTGAGTTAACAGTTAAAACTTGACAAGGTGTAAATACATACAATGATTACTGTCTCTGGGTTAAAATAAAATACCTGAAATTGTGGTAGAGCACTGATGGCAAGAAAAAAGTTTTTTAACAAGATATGGATCATCTTTGAAACACACATTTTATGAGCAAGATCTCAGGAATGTTGATACCTGTGGACAAAGTCAGTTAAAAAATGGACTATAAGTATCATCAAGAGCAAAGATCCCCGTCCCAACTCTCATAACTTTACGATCATGTTAAAGCAAAAACTCCTTTATTAGCCCTTCTTTGGTGTTTTTTCTCTTATTTAGTCAGAAAATGCAAGAAAAAGAGTAACAGTTCTTTTTGCATAAAGAGGAAGAAAGGAGACATGACTGTTGCATCCCTCTTCTTTCTATCCTTTTCTTGAATGAAGGGGAGTTCAAAGAATGTGTTTGAGTTGATAACTGAAGTCTTTGCAGATTTAAAATTCTGAAATAATTCTGTAGTGTTGGTTCTTTACCAGGAGAGGTATGTAATGTTTGTACTGACCATTTCCATACAGAGCTGTTCAGTTTCTGGTAAGAAATGACTGGACTGTTCTGCTGCCATCTTGTTTTTAAAAATCTGTCTCCCAGCTGTGTTGCCTTCAGAATTTTGCTACATTTTAGGAAATGGATTGGGAGAGTCAGTACATAAACACTGGCTCTTGACTAAAGCCAGCAGAGTATTTCCAAGAATAAGGTAAGATGCCAGCTTTAATTAGTGAAAAATATTTTTTTGGTACTGACTTTCCCACAACCTTTAATTCTTCCTTGGTCTTATTTGGAGAGAAGAAACTTTTGTCATATCTACTAAGACATTTGTATGAACACAAGGGAATCGCCTGATTGTCACCATTTCTAGATGTTGACAGCCTAATGGAAGAATTAAAACATTCTAAAATGTTCTATATACAGTGTTGAAAATGCATCAATTTGTAGTGAATAGACACTCCTAATGGTTCTTTTATTTCTCTGTCAAATGTTGGATGTGTGTTGGTGATTAATGCTTCATAGGAAAAACAATCCAGATAATGACTTTAAAACATTGTCTTTTTCCATTCTGTATTCTAACAGAATGCAAAACTTCAGTGTGATGCTATAAATTTCCAGTGACTACTTGAGTTAAAATATTTTGTCTTAGGTCTAGCAATTCTAATCTGTATAATTTTTTTTCCAAATGTGAGACTTTTTGGAAACCTAAACTGATCCTTTTTTATTTTTTGTTTTTATTTTGAAAAGGAGAAATAGAATATCACATCCACATGGGTGACCCCTCCATTTCCATTTATGGTGAGAACACCCCTCAGGATGGATAGAAATTTGGACTTTCCTTCCATGCCAGTGTCTGGTTAATTGGAAAACTGATCAGCTTGTTGTCTGAATCACACTGTTAACAGCTTTGGCCATACCTTCAGGAGACACTTGTGGAACTGGATATTCCCTCTGTGGGGAAAATATATAGTGAGTGTGAACCAACTGTATATGGTATAACAACTTCCCAGAAGCGGGGCTATGTTCTGGTTTCAGCATCAGCACTTTGTGTGAGCACTCTAATAAGGAATGCTTATTTTCTAAAATAAATGGATTCGAAATGTCTCTGCATACAGTTTTACGTAATGCTTTGTCAACAGATCACCTACGGATTTGACTTTCTAGTTGTCAGAATACTCTACATTGAAAACATAATTAAATTGCTTAGAGGGTGAAAACAAATTTTCTTTTATTATTTTCAGTGGTGGTTCAGTGTATAACTTATATGCCGATGATGAAGATGAGACGGAGGCATCACCTTCTGGCCAACAGATTATTGAGAATTCAATTACTATGAATAAAATGAAACTGCTCAAGGCAAAGATGGAAAACATGAATCTAAGTAAAAAGGTAAAGCTGTGATTTCAATTCTTTTATAATCAAGTAGTTCACACTTTCCCAATACTGGCTTTTCTAGAAAACAGGTCAGATACTTTACTGTCTTGGGAAGTAGAGTGATAAAGGGTATATGATTTAATATCCATTTAAGAAAGATGAATGCTATTTTATTTATGTTCTTCTGTTGTGAGGCATAGGCTTTACCTGGATTGACCTGTCAGTATTCGAAGAATTCACTATGGGTCCTGGATTTGTGTGTTTTGTTTTTTTTTTCCTTCTTCTTCTTCTGATGCTTTAAGTAGTGTTATTTTGCATCAATCCTCTGGTACAAAACAGTGTTTCTCTTAAATGGAAGTTCTGGACTTGCTCTTAAGTGGAACTTAATTTTTAAATGGGATTAGAAATACTGTAACTAAAAGACCTATAAAGTTAAATACAAGGATGAGATTGTCTACCAGATAAAACATACAGGTGGTGTTCAGGAGATCTGGATTAGTAAAATTATTTAATGTCTGTCTCGGTTCCCTAGATGCTAGATGAAAATGTTATGCTTTTTCTTTCATGGTTGTTCTTGGCTGAGACCCTAAGCTCTTCTGGATAACTTTGGCATTCTGCTTTCCCTTTTCTAATCCCTATGATGTACAGCCTTTTCAGGTTGTAATGTTTGATTCTAATATTCTGATGGTGGTGTGAAATTTTGGTGGTTAGCAATACATGGTGGAGTAGAGTGAATGGTTTGGTGGTCATTTCTGGCCATATACTGTCAGAATTCCTGAGAATATGATTTCAGCAAGGCCTCTGAATGTTTCCATAATTCAAATACTAACTGTTGTTGCGTTGTTTTTTTTTTTTCTTATTGTTTCTTAATAGCCTAAAAAAACTGTCAAAGTGAAACCTCGTCCTCCAACAGCTCCTCGACCATCTAGTGGCTCAGCAGCTGCTGCTCGTCACCGGTTTTTAAGAGTGCTCCCCCATATTGGACAGTCCTGCCTACCTCCTCCTGGGAATTCATATCCTTTGGAGTCTTCCCAAAATGCACTTTCAGCTTTGGCTTCTTTGGCCACTGCTGGTAGAACAATGCCATCCACAACTAATGACTTTCTTAAGGAAGATGACACTTGGCAGAGTGCCTCTTGGTCTCATTCGGTTAGTAGCATCAGGTTACCACCGAAAATATCTCGTGTTGAACTAGAAAATGCAAAAGTACCTACAAATAGTATTCTGACTCCTGTTTCATCTCTGTCTGCAAACTTGGAAAAAGTGTCTGAAAATGTGACCTCAGCAAATGAAGAGGATTCTGTTTTGTATCCGAATCTAACAAATGTAGAACTGTATGGAACAGAAGAAAAACTTTTATCTGAAGCAGATGCTTTCGCTTTGTTAACAGAAGCAAGCACCACAGAGCAGTGTAGTGAGATATATGATACAGGAAAGGTGAACCCAGAACTTGAACTGTCTGATGGAGATGAAGAATCTAAGGTTTTAGAACAGCATAGAAAACCTATTAGTAAAGTGCTGAGCACTGCAGCAATGGGGACTGGACTTCTCAGTACTCGTGAACTAAGTCCTCGGAAAAATACACTTTTGTCACCTCTTCGTTATTCAGCACAAGTGGCACATCACAGTTCCCTGAAACCACAAACACAACCCAAATGCTTTGAGGCTGATAACTTGAGATCTACAGCCTCCCCAAATGTGCTTCGATCTTTGGAAGTCCGTAGTATAGCAGACTCCTCTTTTTCTAGGACTACTAGATTTCATAGCGTGAAAGTAGATTCACTTGGCAAGAGACCTGATGTAACTGCTAAAGCAGAAGCTAGGGACATCACAGATGTGACTAACAAGGCATCCAAAGAACCTGTGAGTTCTGTAAATAACTTAGGATTTCTAGCTTCGCTGGCCCGAAGCACAAACAGGGAAAGTTTACAGAGTTCCTGTGGGACAGGCAGGTTTCGGACTTCTGGTATTGCACTACCTACAAATCTTCAGCATTTTCAGGAAGAAAGCTTTAGGAAAACTACTCCACCAAACGAAGCTGCTGATTATATTCTAGTGAGTACTAATACCCCCAAAGGAGTTGGGGTTTTCCTGTCTCTTCTGGTGTTGGCATTATGAAAGCTGTATTTTGTGTATGTCTGTGTGTCTTTTCAGGGAATGCAGATGGGGTGGGGTGCATATGTAAATCTCTACTAGTCTGAAACTGTTTTCTAAATTCCTGTTGGTATATTAGCTGCATGCTTATCTAAATGGATCCTAGAAGTAATTTTTCTTAAGAATTAAAGTGGTTGTTTAGTTCACAACTAAAATTATTAGTTATTGTAATGACAAAATTACGACTGTTTGAAGTGTCATCTTAATTCTGCTGCTTGCTAATTGTCACTTAATCCAAAGTTTTCCCTGTGACTGGCACCATATGTTCCCAGCTTCAGATTTCTAATGTACTTTGTTTTGTATGTTGTGAAGTACAGGAGACTATTAATTTGAGTAAGGCTTTTTATTGTAGAATTTTAATTTCTTCATATGGAAGTCTTGGACTGTTTTTGTAGGTATATTGATTGATACAGCATTGGTTTCAAACAATCTGATATCAGACTGCCTAATCTTTCATTTAATTTCCATCTGCTAGTAATTTCATTGTGGAATTTTTTTTTAGTCTGCTCATACGCTTGGAGTGAATGGAATTAACGCAGCTGTAGGGAAAAGAGTAGGTAAGTAATGTGACTTAATAATTTAAGACGACTCACTGATAATTCCTGATTTATTACATATTTAGAGGGCAAGAATCATATTTTTGTAAGGCATACATTTTTGAAAGTCCTTGCTGTGTTACACTTCTGTAGCATGGTATAACCTTAAACATTTTAAGCAATTATTTGATATACAGATGTCATCCTGATCTTGGGTAGATATGGCTGTGGCTTCCCTAGCATTTTTTTAATACTTAATGCTTGTCGTCTTTAGAACTAAAACATGACTTTCTGCTCTGAAGTTTCCAAAAGACCAGTTCTATGAATACTTCTGAGTACACTAGAACCAGAGAGACTACATTCATTGGTAGCATTTGCTCTAGGACTACAGCCTTGACAAAATAATTCCGCGAAGGAAAGCGGGGAGGACATGGATACTGAAGGCTGTTGGTATCATGCTGATTTTTTTTTATAATTTTGTTCTTTCTACCCTAGTCTTGTTAACTGTATTGTGTTTAATGCTTACCATCTACTGAAAAAGGATATTATTTGCCTAAATATGAACTTATGTGATTAGTTCTCTCAGGAGGAATAAAGTTGTATAAAGGAGCACTTGAAAACTCTTAATCCGTATGAGTTGGTCTCTAGGCTGAAGCAACCAGGCTGTATGTCTGGGGTAGAAGAATGGTCATGAGTCTAGACCGTATTATCTCTTTAGGAGCATAAACCAATTCAAGGGATCTATCTCCTGACTTCTCTGTGGAAAAATACTTGGCCAAGAAAATAATTGTCCTGGGTGTGTACAAATGCCTATGTAGGTAAAACTGTACTTGCTGAATCCTGTGGTGTTTTTTAACCTCTCCCCAAGCATATGTTAAATTGGTAAATGCAGTGGTTTGCTTCCACATCTTCTGCAGTCAACATTAATAAACACATCTGTCCATAAATTCTCTGTGGCCTAAGAGGTGATGCCCTAACGGGCATATCTGCAGTATGGGGAAGCCAACCTTTTTGTCACCAGCTCCATTTTGGATAGAACTGTGATGAAGAGACTACTCTGGTCTATTTTGTCAGACAAAAGTGTATTTTCCGAAAGGTTTCAGGCACATGAAAGACTAAGTGGGTGTCATTATGTCCAGTGGAAAGGGACCTGGGGGGATCGGTCGACAGCTGGCTGAATACAAGCCAGCAGTATGCTCAGGTGGCCAGGAAGGCCAATAGCATCCTGGCTAGTGTCAGAATCAGTGTGGCCAGCAGGGAAGTGATTGTTCCCCCGTGCCCAGCTCTGGTGAGGCCACGCCGTGAGTACTGTGTTCAGTTTTGGGCCCCTTGCTACAAGGACATCGAGGTGCTGGAGCGTGTCTGGTGAAGGGCCTGGAACACCAGTCCTGTGAGG
This sequence comes from Aythya ferina, assembly GCF_964211825.1. NCBI lineage: Eukaryota > Metazoa > Chordata > Aves > Anseriformes > Anatidae > Aythya > Aythya ferina. The sequence goes on along the minus strand of NW_028181230.1, from coordinate 67,835 downwards.
ATTAGCAGAGGGAGCTGGGGTTGTTCAGCCAGGAGAAAAGGAGGCTCGGGGAAGACCTTATCGCTCTCTAGTTATCTTAAAGGAGGCTACAGCGAGGTGGGGATCAGACTCTTCTCCCAAGCAACAAGCAATGAGAAAATGGCCTCAAGATGCACCAGGGGAGGTTTAGATTAGATATTAGGAAAAATGTCTTCACTGAAATGGTTGTGACAGGAACAGGCTGCCCAGGGGAGTAGTTGAGTCAGTGTCCCTGAAGGTGTTTAAAAGACACGTAGTGGACTGGGCAGTGCTAGGTTTATGGTTGGACTAGGTGATCTCAGAGGTCTTTTCCAACGTAAATGATTCTGTGATTCAATATCATGCATGCTCTTGGGAGAAAGGTTATTGGTAGTAATCACTTACATGACTGGCCAAAGGACAGATTCAGGTTGTTACCTTAAGGCCTTGATTAGTTACTTCTTGTTATAACTGCTGTGGAGACTGTAAATTAGAGAACAGGTGTAGCGTTTTTCTTTTTAGGTATGGTTCACCATGAGGACTGTCTTTCAAGCTCTCTCTTTCTCACAAACTGGGCTAACGTGCTTCTGGAACAGTATGCTTTTAGATGATGAAGTAGATGGCACTGACAAACGTTGCCTGGAAATTTCTATAACGGATAGCAGTGGGATGATAGCACTGTTGGTAAACAGGACTGCAATGTGTAGTGACTACCTGGTGTCAATTGTTGCATGCAGCTGCTGCACCTCAGCTGAGAAATGACTGTTAGGATGAAGGTGCACTGCACAAGGACCACTTCTCAGCTCATGAGGTCATTTTTTTGGGCAGCATCCTGACAATATAGTGATTCAAGTACTGAAAAATGTTTGAGAGAATGTGTTGCTCGTTTTCATTATCCTAGCATATGGTAAGCATGCATGAGTAAGAGCTGCTTTCTGCAGATGGAAGAAAGATGCTTTTTCTTTCTGTGCTCACCAGTTCTGAAGCAACAGCCAAGAATTATAGGACAGAAAGAGTAAAATAAGCTTCTAAGTACAGAAGTCTAAGGAACATCCACAAAGTGTGTTATGAAACCACAAAGCTAAATGGAGATCTGTAGTCTAATAATGCACTTTTGTTGCAATTATGAAGTACCAGCAAGGTTTTAAAATGTTACTATTATTTATTTGATAAACTTGAATTATTAGTTACTGCATATGCTAGATGCTATGTACTTAAATGTCCAGTTGATTCTTTGGAAAGCTGTTGTGTGGGGGTATTTTCCCGATTGCATTATGTATTTTTATTTTTTGCATTTGAGAATAGTATTAGGAGTTGTTTGACTTCTTCTGTAACGTTTTGCTTATGTGAACTTTTAACATGTTACAAAAATATGCATTGGACTCCTGCATTACACTGCCTTTTCTGAAAGTTCATAGGCTTGAGGTGTGTTCACTGTTCTGGCTTTTGTGTTTTTGTTCAATGTTTAGGCTTGGGGGTCCCATCTGAAGTATCCTAAGAAATGCAGAATGAATCTGGATTTCAAAAGAACATTTAATTAGTTTGTGGTCAGGAATAAATAAAAATAAAATGTCTTTGCTGTCTCTCTACTTCTGAAAGCAGGTGAAGCAACCCATCTTCCACCTGTGAATGGCTCAGTTCAAGCAAAAAAGAAAATTGCAAAGCATTGCTTTCTTTGTGGCAAGAAAACTGGATTGGCAACCAGCTATGAGTGCAGGTAGGCTGAGTATATAACCAGCTGTTGTTTAAAATGGATAGCTGGGTAAACCAAAAGGTTTTCTGGGCTGCATGATACTCCTTGAACACAGGAAATCAAAAGAGAATTTACAAAAGAAGTTTATAGAATTGTTTGCAATTCTCAGTTCAGCAAAAACTGCAAGAAATAAAGCTCAGGAATGTTGTACTTGTTCTGCTGTTGAGGTGTACATTCTTCGAGGAAAATCAAGAAATGCAAGTTATCAGGAAATAATGAAAATAATGAACATGTCATGGTTCTTTGTTTGGTGATCATATAATACAGAAGACTGGTGACAGGAGAACTTCCTACAGACTTATGTTCTGCAAAGTTTATCAACAATAATTATTAACAACTTGAAGAAAAACTTTTTTTTTTTTTTAATTTAACAAAATCTACCTCCGATTTGGCCCTACTGTAACACATCTGCACAGTTTGCCTCTTACAAATTTCTATTTGACAACTTGAAAATTGATTGTGTTCAAATTCTTGTGAAACTTCAGTCATCTTTAAGCACCTCAAAAGCAGAATATAAGAGTGCTGCTCCCCCAAGTCATGGTTTGTAGACAATGTAATGAGATTTGGTGCTTGATGGTGATCACTGAGATTTAAAAAAAAAAAAAAAAAAAAAAAAGGCAAAAAGCACTCATTTGTTCTCAGTCCTCAAAGCTATATTTTTCCCAAGATATGCTTTTCTTGGTGTCGTTTCCCATGACCTAGCTAGTTCATGCCAAACAGGAGCAAAATAGAAGATTTCTGCCATTGGGGAATTGTGATGGTGAGTTTCAGGGTGAGGAAGTACCTTCTTACAGACTCTTCAGTTTTTATTTTTGAAACAGTTTTGGACAGTATAAAACTTTCTACTGAGCAAATAGATATAATCTCTTCTAGAAATAACTAAGCAGCTTGCTTAAGGTTAAAAATGAAGTACATCTCCAGCCATGTGACCTCTTACTAGAATGGAACAACAACCAAATGAAGAATACAGTCATATGAGAGAACTGGTGATTACAGGACCAAGAACCAAAGAAAAATAAATTTGTTACCACACACACAAGCCTCAGGAACAGCTGCAAAGTTTATTGTGAATGCAGACAGATAAATAGAGAAGTACAGTCTAATAGTGTGTTACGTTAAGGTGGATAAGTAATGCTCAGTCTGTTTAAAGAGCATTCTGATTTTGGATGATGTCATTGCTTTACTGTCAAGAAGTAACTTAATCAAGTACGTCAGGCAACAGGACACTAATATTGATTTCCAAGCTCAGATTAGGTACAGCATATATAGTATCATTTTTCCTGTTAAGAGTCTTCACTGGTGAGCTGTCAAAGCAAAATTATCATATTAAGTCATTCAATTTGCAACTGATTCTGGAATGATGCATGCTTAGCCGATCATATAGAAAGCTATGTTCCCTATAGTTAGTCCATCTGTCATCTTTACAGCTGACTAAATTGGTAATTACTAATCTGAGTTTATGCCAGGCAGAAATCATGCTGAACTAAACATTTATTTTGGTGGTCTCAGTGATGTGGTGTTTTTTAATTGAAATGCATTGCGGCTTTCACCTAATGCCGTTATGTTAGTTCCATGTTTTTGTCCTCCTAAGTCTACCTACTGATGTTGTGTGAGGTCCTTAAAAAGAAAAGGAGGAAAATAAATGAGAGCCCATCATTCTTAATTTATGTGTTTGTGATCCTTGCTAGCTGATTCCTGGTATACTGCTATGGCTTAATTTACAAGCTGAAGAGATTGTTGGGTCAAAACTGCAGCATTCCGTGACAACAATGTCATTTTGATTACCAGTTAATGTTATCAGTCAAGGATGATTGGAATCTAAGCAGTTATGACAAAGAAACAAGACATGATTAAGCCAAAGGGTTCCCAGCATGTCAGAGAGTTAAAAGCTTCTAAAAGCTTGTAACTTCTAATATTCTTGATTCTTCAGATGTGGAAACAACTTCTGTGCAACTCACCGCTATGCAGAGGCTCACACCTGCACCTACGACTATAAGAGTGCAGGGAGAAGGTATTTGCAAGAGACCAATCCCGTCGTTAGTGCACCAAAGCTTCCCAAAATCTAACGTGGTTGTGCTGCATGTGGCCGTTCTGCCATTGAAGAATTATTACATTGAGAGAAGCACTTGCTTAAACTGCATAATTTTGCCATGCTCGATATCTAAAGATTTGCCAAGTAACAAAAGCACATGAGGATGCATCCTATTGAAGAATAATGTGAACACTACTGCAGTTAAAACTTTTCTTCTTTGGTGAATGAAAAGTTAAAGATAGTTTTTAAAAACTTACACTATGAATTAACTGTTACTGCACGTCTTGTGTTGTGTTTTATATTTGGAAAAGCTATTTCACTAGACAAGTCTTTAAAAGATGCACTTTACTAACTTCATTTACTGTATAACCAGACTTGAGGGGGTGTTGTAATGAGGGTGTCATGTAATGTCTTCTGTACTCTTGCGTTTTTTGTCCATTGCGTGGTATCTAAGTTATTTCACTAGAAAGATCCTCCTCCCTCCCCTTTCTTCAAAGAGCCTGTTTTGAGATATCTGAGGTGGTAGTGTATTCTGCCCCCTATTCCATTCAGATTGGCATTCATACACTGTGTATCCATTCTGAAAATAACATATCATGTTAATCACGTTTTCTTAAAATAATACTGTTTATATGACAGATTTGTTTTTAAATAGAAAATCTTCCTCTTTGTTGACATTAAATATAAGGAACAACTTATTTTAACTTTTTTTGTAATCCTAGATTTTTTTAAGATTTCACAGCCTGGTTTGTTAAGATGTCGAATGCTGTTACTGGAAGAAATTCTAATAAATATTAAATTTTATTCTGGTTTATGATCTTATAGATGCACAAAATAACTTCCTATTTCAAAGCACATGCCTAAATTAAAAGTTGGGCTTTGCTGGGGTTGGGGAGAAGGGGATATTTTTACATCTGTATTTTTCAGAAGCACCAGCTCATCTCTGTTCCCACTGAAGATGGTGGAAAATTCCCACCTACTTCATTAGAAACAATGTGACCAACAGTGTGTGCTTTAAATAAGTAAACCTCCTGGTTTTATTTTATATAAACCTCCTGGATGTGGTAGCAAAGGAAAAACGGGTGTTCAACAAATGGCATATTTTAATTTTGAGAATTTATCACCACCTCCTGATACTGTACAAAAGGCAGTTCAGTACTTACTTGCATGAGGCACCTCTAATGAGCATTTAGCTGCTTTAGCAAGTGGTGTTTGGAGCCATACCTGCTGAAAGCCCAACCTAAAGCTTGTCCTCTTTCATTCACTTAACATGTCTGGAGTCTTTATAAGCTTACGCTGCCCAAGGTGTTATAGTATGAACATACATGTACCTCCACATTGTATCTAGACACTTAAATGTCACAGTCCCTTTCTTAAAAGTTTCCTCAGTGATTTGGTTGTTTGGGGTTTTAAAATGATCTATGCTACTTTGTAGTCAAACAGTAGCATCTGATGAGCACAGCTGTTAAAAGTTCGGCCAATAAAGAAAAGTAGATTGAAAGAGAAATAACTTGAAGAATTCTCATCCTTGGAGAAATTCCTTTACATGTGGTCCACCTGTAACTTCTTCCTTTGGAATTTTCAGAAAGTGAGATCCTTGGAACACAATTTTCAAATTTGTTCTTCTGAACAGTTACAAGGTAAAATGGTCGTTCTGTGTGTGATCTCTGGGCTTCTTTTTTCTTACTAGAAAAAGCTGCACTGAGTGCGGAGAAGTGCGTGTAGTTTTTCTTCTTTCCAACACAGGATAATACTTCATGCTGGAGGAAGAGAATAGGAAACTGGGCAAATATATTGTTTTCCTAGCAATTTGTTACTTGTGGCTCAGCATCTTTAAGACAGCAGTATTGTTCTCTTGTAGATAAAGTACAAGTTCTGGTAGGAAGTAGAATTAAAATAATGTAGGCTGTTATCACTTAAACTTAATCTGATATTGTTCAAGTATAATGGCAGGATATATTTTTTTTCTGCAGTGTATTAGAATGGCCACACTCAAATTTTTACGAAGAGTGTACAATTGAGATTTGTATCAGAAAGTGTGAATAAAATCTCGGTTGTGACTCTTTCTGCATATGCATAATGACATTCTGAAACACATAACCATACTTCTCAGAAAATATAGTATAGTAATAATGTGTAAATTCTGTGTTTGTAGCCTCTTATCATTTCTATTGTAGCCCATTTTAATTATACCTGATAAAGGCTTTTCTTGAGCCTGCTGGACAATACTATGTTATAGGCAGTCCTTATTTCCAACCAGTAATACAGCCCTAAGAGCACTAACATTTTTAATTAATGTTTCAGTTGCTAATCTACGATGTCAGGTTTTACCAAATCCTGTATTGAACTGTGCTATGGATTAATTACTGTTTACTGTGTAAACTTGCCTAAATGGTTTGGTTTTCTGAACGTTAGTCAGTGCTCCGAGGTGCTGTGCATCTGCTGTAGACAACCATTTGGTTTCTGTGTACTTGTTCATGTAACTAGATTGTATCATAAGACTTTTACACAGTGGGAGTTTAATCTCTCTACTTTCCTTTTGTATTGTTTTTTCTTTTAACGTGAGGACCTTTAAGGCATAACCAGGCTGGTCTCTTGTTGAATGACCTTCAGGATTCTTGTGTCGAATTATTAGGTTCTACAGAGGTGTCAGAAGTGCTTTTGGATCTTGAATGAAAGATTTCCTTTCTCAGAAATCTCCTGTGGTGATAAAACTCTGCCAGCTCGCAATTCCCATCTCTACTCAGCTGGCATTCCCTTGAGATGTAATTGCACTGATGCCTTGCACTAACAAACTTGTCATAGACAAGGCTGGAATTGTTAATGCTTTTTATTATCCAAATGAAGTCTTTCTAGCTTTTTTACACACGAGGAATTCGAATTCTTTTCAAGCACTTCCAACTTTTGTAGTGGGGCACTATCTCCTGGGTATAAACTGTGGGTTTGGAGTTGCTTCTACCTCCAGGAATTTGCTTTCACTTACAGCCTTTGTGTTGGTCAGGGTTTTCTTTTTTATGTCACTCAAATTCATCTTGAAATATTTCATTTCATTTCTTGTTTTCTCTGGCATTTATGTTAGTGCTGAGTCACAGTTACTCATGTGAGAACGTTCTTGTGACTAAGAGAGACATTTGCAGCTATGGAATAGTTGTGTGAGCTTCCGCTGCTTCTGAATGCTGTAGTTCTTAACCTGATTTTAGTTTGGGGTGAGCTTGCGATGTTTGCAGTGGATGGAGTGTTGGAGAGAAAACAATGAAAAAAAGCAATTTCCTTTGTGTGGTTGTTGTCCTGTTTAAGATTATTGCCTATTAAAGTCACAAGATGTGCTCAATAGAAAGACGAACTCTAGGATTTTCCTTGTGAAGCAAATGTGTTTAGAGCCATTGTGATTTTTTGGGTAGTAATGCTTGGTTTTTAATACAGAGAACTGTAATTTTTTCATGTTCTCAGATGAAGTTTCCCAAAACAGTCTCCTGTTCAGCTGTTTTCAATTCCTGTTTTATATTTTATGTTCCTAAGGTTACTTGAGAATACCAGTGAGTATTACAAGCATATCTGTACATGAGTGAAGGGAGGGATATTCCTTTTTGTGGTATTAGTTTCAATTCTGCTTTTCCCTACACACTGAGCAAATACAGAATGAACAATTTTGCATGCAAAACTTTACTGCTAGTCAGAAATGCTTTTCTACCCATTAATCCAAAAAATAACAATTGCTTGAAAAGATAACAAGGGTCGTGTTTCTACTAAGGAATGTCATGCAAAGCCCCTAGGTGTCAGTGGAGATGCCAGTTTGAGCAGGTTCAGAATAAACCATTCAAACATACCTTCAAAATTGGACAGAACCAGGTATTTCTAATAATGCTTAGGTGTTTGCTATTTTGACCTATTTTATGTTCATAGCCTATTTTTATTTCCTCATCAGTGAAGCTTAGATTCTTTTATTTGTCAGGTGACCTTCTTGGGCCAAGTATTTTAGCAAGCTGTTTTTTATCTTCCTCTCCTTGCTCTGCTTACAGGAGGGTGGATGCTTGCCTTATTTTTTCCTCTTGAGGGAAGTCCACCACTCCCTTTTTGTCAGAGTTTACAGCCGTGGGTTAAAGAAGCAGGTCCTCTACTGTAGTTGTTAGCTCTGGGGACCTCCTGAGATTCTGTAGGGTTATTCCTGATGAATCTTTCCATCGGATAAGAGTTCCACTAAGAAAGTTGTGCAGTTAAAGAACAAGCTACACTTAAAGCCTTTCCAGTCTTTAAAGATTGACATGCCAGATTTTATGTGTATTTCTCTCAAAAGAGAAATAGCCATGTAATCCCACATGTGGATCAAAAAAAGAAGAATGCACCATTTAAGAAAACTACGGAATCCAGTGTGCATCATCCTGAACCAATATGTGAAACTCTGTGGCTTAGGTAGGTTCTGTCTATTCCAGCCATTCCTTCTCCCAGCCATAATACTCTTGGTGACGTGGAAGTTTTGTGTTTTCAGCTCTTCTGTATTTCAAACATCATCTTAATCTTTTAAATTATAGCAAGTCCATAAATAAGCCAGTATGTTTGGGTTTCTTTATCACTCTTGTCAATGCAGCCTTGTATATTTTTTTCCTCTATTTTTAGGGCTATCTTGTGCATCTGTTATGGAAAATAGTTTGTCATTGCTTCAAGTTTCCCATTTAACAGTTCTTTAGCCAAGAAAACATATGCTTACATCAGCAGCAATTTAATAGCATGTCTGCAGAAGTTTTCAGAAAAGAGGAAACCAGCCATTTCCCAGCTTACTCTTAAGTCATCTTCAGTGCAGTCCGGGTTAGTCTATTGGAACTCCAGCTAATTTGGAGTAATTTGGTCTGGAAATGTTCAGCATAGGACATTTTGGTTTTGTTTGTTCTTCGGTATCTTATTAGAATGAATCTTGCTTAGTAATTTTATCTTTTTTAGAAATTATTATAAGCACGCCAAAAAAAATAAGTGTCTGAAAGTGTGGTCCACTGTTTTGCAGCATAACTTTCCTCTGGAATACGGCCTTTCTGGCAAAGAACTATGTGAGGTGTTAACTTTCTGTATGAAGCTGCAGGAAGAAGACACCAGGGGGCAGCGGAGGATTTAAGAATGGGAGAAATTTTTGGTTTTATCCAATGAGTTCTGCAAAAGAAAACCATAGATAAGACAGCAGTTTTTTATGACCCTTATTTAGCCCACTCTGAACAGACCTGAGGAGGGTACCTTGCCTAATTCTGAAGTGTTTCAAAAAGCTTTGAAAAGAACAGAAGAATGATGCAAAAATATGCTTGAACACTAATAGTTTTTCTTATGACGAAAACTATTATCTAATTTTAGTATACTGCAGAATAGAGAGGTTTCCTCTGTTCCTCCCTACTAACCACGCAAATGTGTATTTCAGCAGTGTCTGCTAGCTAAGTCATACAGGATGCTGTATACATAGTAAAAAATATTAACTGTGCCCATAATTTCATACTGCAAGGAGACAAATATTGTTGTCTTACGGATACAGAATGAGAATATGAAAGAATAAATTCAGTGGTATGTGAGGAGTGTATGCCAATAACAGGTCAAACAAGCTCTGACCGTCTCTTGCTGCTTGTCATTTCTGCCTTTGCAATTCAAGAAATTTTACAGGTCTTCAGCAACAAGAATTTATTCCTAATCCACACTTTCAGGTTGTTTTCAATCCTTTTTAAGCCAGTCTTCTGTAGGGTTGATGACTATGTATCTTTAGATAAGGATTATGCATTCTGATTGCAACTAGATGGTGAATTGTTACGGAAATAAGGCATTCTAGCTGGCATCAGAAATTTAAAACAAGACCTAATCACTAAAATAGTATGATTTACATGGTATATCGTTAAGAGGGTTAATGAGTTGGAAATAAAAACCAATAAAGTTTTTCAAAAAAAAAAAAAAATCAAGGGCTTCAAAACACCCTTTTCTTTCTCCCTTGTTTTATTAATTACAACTTTTTTTAAAAAAAAAAAAAAAAAAAAAGCTTTTTTCTCTCCATAAACTTTGTGCAGACAGGTTTTTTGTTTTTTGTTTTTTTACTTGAAAATAAGTTGTTTGAACACCACCAGATCTTAGATTTATTTGACATGAACCTATTTTATAGTTAATGTCAAGTTCTAGAACTGTTGCCTGTAATGGGCCACAATGGTTTGCTTAAACTCCTGTGCTGGCCAATGCAATGTTACAGTACAGGGATTTGTAATGAAATATCTTTGATTTTACGTGTGATTGAGAGTTCAGTGACAGGATTTCTTCCTAGCATTGCTGTTGCTGGTCTTGCTGATCATCCTAGGTAGTTTGCTTCAGTGGAAACATAGGATTTACCAAAATAAGCTGGATTGGCTTGAGATCAGTCCAGCACATGTCTCCAGGAATAGGAGCTAACAGACACCTTCAGAAAAAGGTGCAAGAATTCTTCAGTAACTAATGTGCAGGAACCTGTTTTCAACACTGGATCTTAATCTCCTACGCTAGAGGATGGTGAAGAATTTACTGTCTATATCTGCAGTATGAGATTAATTTGGAGGTCTATAAAAATCCAAAACAATCTTTGAATCTTAGTACTAATTGTGTGTACTGTGAAAATCATTTTCTTTCACTGCAGTTTTTACTTTCCTACCATTTTTTAATTGAAATTAATTTGGTCTAGTGCTGTGAGAAAGCATGAACAGTGTCTCCTAAACAATTCAATTTGTTCTATGTATTGCATTTCCTCTTACTCTTTTTTTTTTTTTTTTTTTTTTTTTTTTTGTGGTACCAATTCACTGTCTTTGCTTTTCCAGGGCCTTAATTGTGCTTGCTGTCTGCTGAATTTCCTCTAATTTTGCAGTACACTTTCAGAGATCCTTCTGTCTTCTTCAGTTCCCTGTTTCCCATTTTCCTGTCTTGTATATTAAGCTTCAAGTTGCTCAAGGTAGTGACTGTCAGCTACTAGGTAATGGTACAATGGAAACCTTTAAAAACGTGATTCAAATGGTAAAATATACCCAGGGTTCTTCAGAGGGAGGTCCTACAGAAATGCTTAGTATTAATCTGTCCTCTCTGGACAGGATATAAATAGCAATGCAGTATGGGGAGAAAATGTAAGGGGAACATCTAGCTGAGAAGCTCAGCACAATAGCTGTGCTTAAGAGGAAGATGATGTCTGGGTTTTGTTACACAGAAACGGGCTGTCTATTTTTATGTCTTCACTGCATGCATTTGTTAGATGCATACAAGCTGTTCGTTACAGTAGGAGAGCCAAATCTGCAAACTAGATTGCTAAGAGAGGCTTAGCAAGGACAAATGTCTTTCCTCTGCATGTTTGAGGTTGGGAGGGGTGAGTTTGCATACCTTTGTATGCTCCTTAGGAGTCTGAGTAACAAACCTGGAACTGCAGCAGACCAGTCGGATCCTTTTTCCAAGTTCCGATCAGCAGAGCTTGGAACTTTTTTTGCATGTTGCAAAGTAGGAGAATAGTGAGCTGTAGGCATAGCTGCAGCACCATCTGATCTCTGGAGATGCATCAGTTCCCACTGAGCTTCCTTTTTTTTTTTTTTCCTCCCCTGAGTGGTGTATATCCTACTTGAACAAGCATTAAATTTATTGGGGTGCAGAGAAGGGACCAAGGAGAGCAGACTTTTTCCTTTCTTTTTTTTTTTTTTTTTTCTGGATACCAGATAGCTTGTAGTGCTATAAGCCTTAATCAAGTGTGATGCCTTAATGTTGTGGTTTGGATTGCCCTAGAGCTGGCTCACCCATACCTAGACTTTATCTAGAGAAATTGCCTTAAAGGTCAATTTGTTGCATTTGCCAACCTTTTCCTTAGTTTTGAGGTTCAATAATGAGAAAATTCCTGTTAATACTTCTACAGAGGTTAGCGTTTATGAGGCCTGGGTTAGGCTTTATGACTGCAGAAGCTTATCTGCTCTGAGACAGATTCAAAGCTGTATCCAATCTTGTCAGTCTTCAAAGGCACCCTCACATGACTGTAAGGCCTGGCTGAAGCCTGCTGGGGTGTGTAGCCGTACGCCTGTTTGTCACGCGCCACGCCAGATTAAACCCACTGCGTGTAGGGCTGGCTGCAGTCATTGTCTGCTGAATGCACAATGTACCAGGGTCTTTCATCCCTGTACTGGGAGAAAGGTTACGATTTGGTTTGCAGGCAGGAATGCTTTTTCTTCTGTTTGCTTTCCAAGTGAAACTTTAAGGGTAGATGCCACTCAGTCTCAGAGATGGATGTCAGATGATCTCAGCTTAGTGATTTTTCCAAGGCTGGGTTTTACTGAAATGTATTACTGCACTGCTAATTTACAGCCAGCATCCAAGACAGAAGAAAGTCTGATAAATTTCAGGCACTTAGGAATGCACTGGTTAAGATATCTGCAAATCACCTACTTGGAGCTCTGGCGGTGTTTTTATTAAAGGTGATACAAGCTTTGAAATCTGGTGCCTCACTGGCTAAAGCTGCAAAGCAGTCTTTAAACAAGCTTTGGTGTGTTCTGTTGGGTGCAAGTCACAGACAAATGTTGCTCTCAGACGATCTAAGAAAGAAAAATGGTTTACTTCCCAGTGACTGCAGCTCTGGATATGTTGCCTGTATATATTTAATGAGTAACCTCACTTCTGGACTTCCTTTCTTCCCTCTTTTCTTACAAACAGAGGCAATGCTTTAACACTGTGTGGTTCTTGTTTAGTATGCAGTACCTTTCAGATGCCTGCCATGCAATTCTCATGCATCATCTAAATTCGCCTTTCATTTCTAAGCTGTTACCCTTTACTGGAGCAGAACAGTTTTCAGACAGTGAGCATCTTTCAGTCATTGTATGTCTGAGCACTGCTGGTTCTAACATTGGTGTTCTGGGCTGGTGAAGAAGGGGAGTGGTACTTGTTCCTTTCCTGTTCTCGAAGGAATTAGAAAAAAAAACAACTTTCTATACTCTTGAAAAAATGTCAGCAAATAGTATTCATCTTGAAATTGGCAAGAAAGGTGCATCTAGCTTTCTAGCTGGCAGAAAGCACTCCTGTTTATACTACAGAGCAGACTGAAATGTTGCTGTGTGAAACACACGAGTAACAGGTGTTAAGGAGTTCCAGAGGTTAGAGAGGTAAGTAAGGTGGTGTTTTGTTGTTTGTTTTTTTTCTCCTTTTTCTTTCAGAACCTGAAATCATCTTTGCATGGATAAAAAGATGGTCAGAAAGGACATAAACATTATTTTTATTTCCTTCCATCCTTCCACTTAGATTTGTCATTCTTTTCACCTTCACGCTTTTTCTTTCTTGTACCAGAATCTGTTTTATTTAGCACAGGCAGATAATGCAGAGACAGCAGTGCAGGAAGTCAGTCCTGGGTTCATCTGCACCAAGGGCCTTCAGAGAACTGAAGAAATTCCTCTTTTCTCTGTGAGTAGTGTGCATAGCAGAGAACAAACAAATGGGGTAACACAGCACAGGATATGCAGATAGAAGGAAGTAGAGGAACTGATCTGACTTGGAGAAAAGGTAGCAAAGAAGGTTTGGGAGGAGATCCTGTCTCATCTGCATGCTTGCATTTGTACATAATAAGCACATACACAAAGGGAGGCTTGCATGTTTCTAGCAGCCTGACCGGGCACTGTCTAGATTTAAGGCTTCCAGGGTACACATTCTTTTCTTTTAGTTGTTATTATCCAGTCTAATAAATCTGCTGCTATACTTTTTTCGTTAATACCCACAGACGGGAGAGGTGATGCACATGCATGTGAAATGAATGAGCATGTATGTACTGGAGTGCATGAAGGTACTTACACCTGCCTATTCTTTTCCAAGGGTCTTTTGGGGATGAGGTGGCCAGAAGGATTTATGGGAATTAGTCCCCCATCTGCCCCTCGCATTTGTGTGATCCCCTGCAAGACATCTGGGGCTGCTTCCAGTCCTGAGTTCCTAATGGCTGCAACACTAATTAAGTACAGTATTACCATATTGCATGTTTTTGTGTAGAAAACTGCAAGAAAATGTTTCAGTTTCTTAAGATAACAGACTGGTATAGCTCATTAAATATGTGGTAGCGATAATTTCAATTTATATCAGGAAACAGATTTTACCCAGAAAATCTGAATAACTTGGAGACCCAAACCACAGTGGAATTCTGAAGTAATCCCTTGAAGGCTTGTGCAGTTTCTATGGAAACATGCAGGTGCTCAGGCTGAGTTTGTGGAATAAAATAATCAGTTATAATTATCTGGGAAAAATGAGTGATTCTTTTCCACATAAGAACTACTGTGTGTGTTGTCATAACTGAAGACAAAGAGGAGTGCACGATTGTCCAATGCATGTTTTTTAGAATTCAGCATTTCTGCACCACAAGACTTGTCAGGCCTTCCCACTGAAAGGAGTAAAAGTATTTCTGGAAAGCATAGTCTTAACAATTACGTTAAATCTGTGCTGCATCTGCAGAGAATTGGAGTCTCGTGGGCACAGGGATAATTCTGTTATTCTGACTTTAAACAAATTGTATTTATTTTTTGATGGCAAGTATATAAAGGCCACATCAGTATGCTCACAGTCCACATCCCATCTGCAGGGCATCAGGACAGCCCTTTTCTGCAGACCTAACACTATCTTCAGCTAAGTGTGACATGTGTTTCTAGGAATACGTTGCCCAGCTACAGTTTCCCCTAAACTTTGAGCCAGTGGTATCCAATTATCGAGATGGAGATGTTCAGTTTCCGTGTTTTGTTGTGTTGTAGCATTTAAAATGTGGGATTGTCAACAGCAATGCTAGCTGGAAGAATGTAAGTTTTCCACTCGACTAATGGCCTTAAGTTTATAGTTTCTTCCTTATTTTTTAAATTAGTTGCAAATTTTGAGGGAAAACATTTGCAAGTGGTTTGCATTTTCTACTGAAGGTCTGTCAGGCATTGAGGGAGGGTGTTCCCAGTAGTGCTCCTCAGTACCAAGGCTTTGGTCCTGGTTCTGCAGTATTGCAAGCATGGTGATGCAGGGACTTTTAACTCCAGAACAACACGTTTAAAATACTAGACAAGCTTTCTGGGGAAACAAAAAGACTGTGGTGTGATAATTGCAAAACACTGGGAAGGTTTAGATCTGCAAAGGAATTTAGGCACCTTGCTCTCCTTTGGAATTAAGGGGGTTGTACTGATGGTTTATGGTGGCTTCTTTCAATTCAGAAATTTCAATTTCCTGTTTACCTGGGAAATCTGCCCTCTATGCGGCTGGGTTTCTGTGTAATTTCTATTCAGCTGTGTCAACAGTTGCCCTGTCTAGTCTGGCACACTGAGTACTGGGTGGTGAGCTGTGCTGAACCCATAGTGAGATAAAATCCTACCCTGAAAAGTAATTAAAAAAGAAAAGGACTGAAAGTATGAAGGAAGAAAACAGCCTCCTTTGAGATTTCCCTGTGGCCTCAAGGTAAGCCAGCAGCACATCTGAGAACAGAAGCTGGTTCTCTTTACCAGCCGGTGTCATACTACACTGCCTACTAACAGGACATGGTTATCATCACACACAGACATCACCACCCCCTGTCTCCTAAAGGGAAATGAACTGTCTGATGTTTTTTTTTTTTTTTTTTTTTTTTTTAATTATTTTTTATTTCAGTCTATGTAGGACTAAATGGGAGCTGTAAACAGGCTCTCCTCCTCCCAGGAAGATGCACTGTATACTTGTAGGTGGTGCTTCTCACTCCTTCACTACATGGGTGTGCTGGGTCCTAGCTCTGATGTGTAATAACAGAATTTCAGCCCGGCATCTTTGGTCTCTGAAAACCTATCGTGGCACATTTTTATGTAGGGGGTGGTTGTGCTCTGCATCAAACGGGGTTGCCTTGCTCAGCTTATTCCTTTTCACTGTACTCTAAGGGTAAATGTAATCTCCCTGGAGCCCTGTAAATTATTGATGTGAAAAACTGCAGACTCAGGAGATGAAAAACTTTGCCCGGATTCAGTGAATGAACTTGCACGTCAAGTCAGGAGCTCTCCTTGTTTTCCGTCTGGTTTCTCTCTTAGCAGTGCCTGCTTTCCTGTCTGGGCTGCACTGACGGGAGCAGTTTAGCAGTGCTGCCCATATTCCTGTTCTTTTTCACTTATTCCCAAGTGTGATACATACCGTGCCTGGACAGGGGACTCTCTCCCTTGGCATTTTCTCATAAACCTCTAATTTTTCTTTCTCTGCATAGCTCACCTCTGTAGCATATACAATTCACCTGTTCCTGCAGATAACAAGCAGATGTTTATTACCAGTTTTCTGTCTTTAGGAGGAAACAACGAAACATGCAGCATGCAAGTGTAAAATAGCTACAGCATCTGGCACCCAGACAGCTCTGGGGCAAGCTTCATTAGTACTTGAACCTTTTCATTTACGTAACCTTGGAAAGGATAAATTTACAAGATAAATTAGTAAGTGCATGTTAAAAATTAGCAACGCCGTCAAGGTGGCTCTGAGCCACCGCCAGGCTTATAGCATATGTAAAATAAAAAAGTTATAGGGCAGCTCATGGAGGTGGGGGAACGACCCCAGCCGAGCCATGCCCCGAGGAAACGCCCTCAGCACCTCCACCGGGGGCCGAGGTGAGCTCGCGGCTCCAGGTGAGGCTTCCCCCGGCCGGCGGGGCAGCTTTCTGCGGGCCGGGGCCAGAGGCAGCAGAGGGAACCCGCAGCCCGAGGGCTCCTCCCGGGCCCTGCCTCCCCCGGGAGGGCTCCGCGCCGCCCCCGGCCCGGCCTCGCTTCCCCGGCCTCCCCCGAGCCATGGCGGCGGGGGCGGGCCGGGGCGGGGCGGGGCGCTGACAGGCAGCCCGGCCGCCCGCCGTAAACAGCAGCCGGGCGAGGGAGCCGGGGCTGCCCCAGCCCAGCCGGAGCCTCGCAGCCTCACCCCGGCCCCTCGGCAACGCCGCGGCTCGGCCGCCTCCCAGGGGCATGGGCGCGGGCACGGGCAGCAGCCGCAGCCGGAGGAGGAGCCGCCGGGCCGGGCCCTGCGCGGGGCACCGAGGTAGGCTCGGCCGCCGCCCCGGCCGCGGGGAGCCGCCGCCGCCGCTTCCCCCGCGGGGGCCCAGCGAGCCCCGCCGCCCCCCTGCGGGCTCGGGGAGGCCGGGCCGGGCGCTGCGGGGCTGCCCCCGCCCGGCGGCCGCCGCTCGTCCCCGCCGGGCCCCGGGGAAGGCGGCGAGCAACAGGCGGCCGGGCCGGGGGCTGCGCCCAGCACGGGGAGCGGGCGCCAGGTGCAGCGCTAAGAGGCTTTGCCCTCCGCCGCCGGCTTTGTCTGCGCAGCCTGACCTCGTCCTGCGGAGAGGGAGGGCGCCGGGGGTAGCGGCGCTGCCCGGGGGCAGCCGAGGGGGAGAGGCGCCGGCACGGTTCCGAGGGGGACCCCGGCTCCCACCCGGGGAGCGGAGCGGGGAGAAAACTTTGTGCGAGGTGCGCCGGTCGTGGCGTGACCGTAACGAGCCGGCGGGCTGGGAAACCGCATCGCCGGGCGGCTGCGGGAGCTGGAGGGTGGCAGCCGTCCGCCGGCTGTCTCCCCAGGGTAACGCCGGCTCCAGCGTGCTGGAAGTGCGAGCGAAGCCAGGCGTGTGAGATGCTCACCTTCCACGCTCACGCCTCTGGCTCTGGCACTGCACAGTCCCTGCGTGGTCCTGAGCAAAGCAAACCTGCGGAGCTACCGGCGGCATAACCGGCCGGGGACACCCAGGGTAGGGCCCGGTGGGTGTGCACAGAGAGCTTGGGAGGAAGGTGGGGCTGGCAGAGGAGCCCTGGTCTGGCAGCAGCACTTCAGCACTCTTTAAGAGCTTGTGCTGCCGACTTCAGTTCTGGAGTAGTGTCAGGTCAGGCTGGGCTTGAAGCAGTAACAGCCCTAAAATAGCCCGAAAATTTTCAGAGGAAAGAAGTTTTCTTTGGAAAATGCTTATCAAGCCCAAGATGTTTGCTTTGAAACCTGTCAGTGCTGATGAATTTTTCCTGACACAGAGTTCAGCTAATTTCGTCTCTGGACCAGGATTACTGGAAGCAAAAGTCCTGGCTCAGAGATGTGCTCAGGATAACAAACTGTGCCCAGGATAACAATACCTGCTGAGGGGTGCTGCAAGCTGCTCAGCTGTGACCCACGCTGTTGGTGCCAAACTCCCTGGAGCAACCTGTAGCTGCACTGTGAGAGCAAGACCTTCCCCAGCATTTAGTGCTGCTGCTGGACACCCAACAACTGTCTCTTCTCTGTGAGCTTCACCTAACTTTGGTTACTGTCTGATGTGAACCTGACAAATCCAGAATTCACTGACTATTTGGTGTTGTGGTGCTGTTTGTGGATTTTTCTCTGGCGTGGCTTTCTGCTAGCCCTAGTCAGCAGTCTTGCTTACAGAGGTAGACTAGTTGAAAAGAAGCAATTTTCTGTTTTGGGGTGTCAGGTTGGAAGAAATGCTATAACCTTTTTCATAACTGAGTGTACGGATACGTAGTCAGAACTGGCGGAGGTGTCCAAATGAAGCAGTTATTATTCTAGTACCAGGAAATCCACCTGGTCTCTGGTTGGTTTTGCCTAGTCTTAAGCGTCACAGGGACGTATTAATTCAGCAGGCTGGCTGAACTTCCTATATTTTCAGAAAGTTTTTCTGCTCTCATAGCTCTAACCCTTTGGACAAACAACTCTCCCATGTTCAAGGGTGAAAGGACTCAATCTTCCCAGCTGCTGGGGCTGTCAACACATGCCAAAGTCTCTTCTCTGCCAGCCTGGTTTCCTTATTGCTCTTCCAAGCACTGTTACTAGGGGAGGAAGCAGGTCACTGCAGGAGCGTGGCAGCTCCTAGTCGCGATGCTGCTCAAGGAAGGAGAGGTAGGTTCTTATAACAAGTCCTAAATTGATTCAGCATCCTGAGAAAAAGGAGTTTCCTGCTCTGGGTCTTTCCTGTCATATCTGTCAGAAGCAGTCAGCCCGAAGGTGACAGAGTGATAGCCAACCTCATAAATAGTTACTGAAGACTAGAGTGAGAAGGGTCATTTGCCAGGAAAAACGCAACCAGGAATTAAGTGTCCTTCTCTTTATTCTTTTTGAATTTTGCTTTATATTTTCTTTTGCTATTGTGTCTGTACCTTCCTTGCCCCCAGTTAGATATAAGGAACTCTTGAGCCTTGTAAGTGTCTAATGAGCATTGTGTAAGAGCTCAAAGCTCTGCAGTGCTTTGGATGTGGCTGGAAAGACAGGGAGGTGCTTCCACTCTGCTCTAGAAAGAGGTGAAGTAGAGGCAGAACTTCCACTTTTTATTTGTAACCAGAGAGCACTGAAAAAAAAATACAGAGGCACTGTATTTTTATCATGGCACTTTTTGGAAAAAAGTCTTTTCCGTTGTTTTTTTTTGGTCTGATTTTTACTGTATGTTCTCAAATGAACAGTATGTTTATATAGTGTGTTCTGAAGAAACGCATAGGAAGTAGTTCAAGTGCCTGACTTCCCTTAGATGTCAAGACAAGTTAATGTTATCCACGTCTCTGGAAATCCACCCCAAAACTTTAATTGCATTATCTGTTTGTATATAAAGGTTTGGAGATCCAGAACTTGGGTAAGCAGCAAAGCAGAATTTAAGACATTCAGCAATCCAGTCAAATCCCCTTGTGGGAATGCTGTCCTGTTTTCTTAATTATGGTTGTTCTGGCCTCTGAGACCCTTGAACTGCTCATCCTCTTTTGAAACACTGCTTAGGAAAATAGGTCATCTGTGGTCTTTAATTTGATTTGATTGGTTCATAGGACCCAAAGATGTTTGTTGTTCATGGATAGCTGCCTTTCCTGGGTGCTCTTGTGGGTTTGCATACTGGAGAATAAGAACACTTGTAATTCTAAACAATTGCTCTTGTCTAGGTTTTGCATCCACTTCATCCTTCCCTGTTTCTAAAACCAATGGGAGGCTCATTTGTCACTTTGGGTAGCATGGGCTGAGCTACGTAAGGTTTTTCTGAGTAAGACTTGGTCGTGCAAAATTTTTAGAAACAATGTGCATTGAGCTTGAGAGGTCAAAGACTGTCACTTCTATGGAAATGGCATTTTATTCTCTTTAGAATATGCTGAATTAATTTAATACATAGTATTTATGCATACAAATACTGAATAGCAAAGCTGTAGAAGGCTGTAAAGAACGGAAAATTAGAAGTCTGGGAAAACTTCAAATCTAGGACATATTAAAGGGGCATTTTTCCTAGAGAACAAACAATGTTGTTACTGCCTACTCCGGTGCTTCCTTCTCCGAAGGGTCAAGGCTGGCTGCTGCAGCAACAGCACCAGGGAACCACATAAACCACACGTCTAATTCACTGTATGAATTCTTACAGCGAGATACGGAAATAGCAGTATTCATGGAACTTGTGCGGCGTTTGCTGTGACTTGTTTTGCTAACTTGTGCATTGGCTGTAAAGATCTGGTGGCAGCTTGTTTGTGCATTGCAGAGCTGCATTCAGCTTGCTGGATGGGTTTTGTTAGTGGAGAAGGTCCACAACTCCAGGGCCTTGAAACCATCTTCACAAAGTTGGGGCCAGTTTTACTATTTCTGTTGTGTGGCCTTCCCTGAAAACATCAGCTGGCTAAAGAACTTCTAATTTCCAAAGCAGATTCTCTTTCACTGCTTACCACAGTGTTTTTGTGGGTCGTTTATCAAGCAATCTAACCACATTGCTGCGAAGCACTAAACAAGCATTTAACAGATTACATTGTGTTTATTGATTCTGGGTTAGGTAAATGGACAAGATGCCTTTGCACAGTCTTTGCAAGCACTGTCTTTTTCACCTGTTCAATGCAATTAACAGTACGATTTAAGAACTGTGTTATTCTTAAATGTAACTCATTGCCAGACAGCTCACAAACAGCAGCAGAGATCCGTCTCAACCATCAACGGTTTCTAGTGCTTGCAATTTCTTTCCCCAGGGACCAGGGGGAAAGCCAGCCTTTATTCTGTGCCCAGCTGGTTATCAGGTTTGGGCTGCTGTAAATAAAAGGTGCATGTAAATGGCTGTTCAGTTTCTATGTCATTTAAAGTAGGTGCCTGTCTGGAGTTCACCTGGGAGACCTCCAGACGAGTAGGGAATCTTGGCAGCACATCTCGCGTTTAACCAGAGACCTGACAGAAAGTCAGAGTTGATTGAACTCAGCTGAAAACAGTGCTGGGATTTGTGGCACCAGGTATATCTCTCATGGGTTACAAAATATTAACAGATCCTGGAAACTGTGGTTGAGATTTTCCAGTGTTGGATGAAATGAGATGCTTAGTCAACTAGTAGGTGAGCACTTTGCTCTGTGAGGCTCATGTAAGGGTTCCAGTTTTAAACCTTGCAGAGGTTGGCCAGGTGGCCAGGATCAATACAGAACACGAATATCATATACATGTATGTAAGGATGGGTAAATCCCATGTTTTAGTTAGGCATACCTTGATACCTGCCACTAAAAGTTTCTGTCCTTAAAGCGCAGTAGGAGGGCAGAATACATGTCAGTGTATTCAAGGGCAACTTTGTCCCCTACTTTGACCCCAGTTTGAATAAAATCCTCCTTTTACACACCATGAAGGGTAAGAGGTTCATTACAAGGAAAAAAAATATTCCCAGCTGTTCATCCCTACCTAAGCAGGTAGCTTGACTTCTGTCATGTTTTGGACATGCAACAAGAACTTGACCGTCTGAACCAGGAGGGGCAGCTGAATTGAACAGAGGAGAAAAAAAAAAAGAAGGAACTTGGGTGCCAGGCCAAAAATACCTATATATGGATAGAAGCTCGCACACATGGTTGCTACTTTTTAGAAAAGCAAACCGATCCCTTCCTCTCAAACATACTTTATTTTTAAAAAGCCTTTTGGTTCCTCTTTATCATGTGTGCTGCTCCTGCAAGGAAGAGTATCTGGGGGGGGTGGGGTGGGAGGGGAAGGCATTTCTTAATAAGCAGTCAGGCTTCCCTTGGGTCTGATCTGTTGGTTCCGATGACCAGAATAATCTGTCACTCTGACTTACTGCTAATAACTCTGTGCCATGGGTGTAGCTTGAGGATGGGAAACGTTCTTCTGTTCTTATCAGCGGTTTGTTTATAACTTCTGGTCTCCTGTTATCCAAGAATTTTTGGGGTTGCAATGGTGGGGGTCCAGGCATTGCCGTGACTCAGCACCGAAGGCTGTTCCTTCTTCACAGGTGAATTTTTCGATAGGTGATTTTTGCCTGTAGAGGGTCATTTGAATAATATCAGCTGAAGAGGAAGCAGCAGGCTCCCTGTGTATGATCCACCCTGCAGCACCAATTAAGCATTGAGGAAGTGTTCAGGCAAACCTTACTACGGTAAGTGCTTCACGTGGCAGCAGGCATGAGTCTGGCCTCCCCCTTCCTGCAAGGAGGAAGGAGATGTTATGCGGGTTATTGATGGGAGTGCCTACTCTCCTGATTACTGCAGGAATTCCTTTATTTTGATTCTTAATGGCCTCTTAAAGCATATCATGCTGACAGAGTCTCCTTCAAAATCAGCTAGGGGGGTGCTGTATCAAGGCGAAGAACCATCTTTGACTATTTCTATTTGCTTTCACTGTCCCCGCTCCTCACGTCAGCCAGGACAGAGGATTAATCTCTCTGATCCCTCTATTTCTAGTTGTAAAAGCGCAGTGTGCTATTGAGGGTGATTCACTACTAGGCCAATCCTTGTTATAATCTATTGTAACTATGAATGCATCAGTCAGAACAGGAAGGCTAATGGAAAAAAAATGGCTTATTTCTGTGTTGACTGTATGTGTGTGTGGGAAGATGGATGGTTTGAAACGCGCAGTCATGCGATGCAGGCTCTGCCGTGCTTTCACACCATGGGCCATGTTACAGCATCAAATTCCTGCAGATGCCTCATCTTGCCCTGTCTGTGGTTTTGTCTCCTCCTCGCCTGTTTCCCGTGGCTGCCTTCAGCAGGCTGCTCTTAAGGGACTTGCTCTGAGCAGCCAGACAAACTCTGCTACAACAGAGAGAAAGTGAAAGTTCGCAGTGGCTTTACTGTTCTTAATGAGCCCGGTAACATCTGATATTATCAGAGCAATGTGAAGAGCACTAGGTAAAAGTTTACTGTAGGTGACAACAGAGTGCAAATTGCACATGGAAACAGTCCGGGGGGTTATCAGTAGAATTCAGTTTTTCCTTCCTTTCTGGTAAATGAAGAGAACTTCCCTTTTAGTTCTGCATCCAAAAAGTTGTCCTTTTAAATGTGATTATCATCATCGTAGCTTTCAGGGTCATTTTCATACACAGTCTGCCTGCCAGATCTGAACTGGAGGTGCCAGAACAATGAAGGACAGTTACCATCAGTGTTTTTTACCTAGCTCAGTCCATAACAAGTCAATTACATTGCAGCTGCTTCCGTAAAGTGTATATGTGTATATTCATAAATACGTACACATAATAGAAACCAAGGCAGCTGAAAGCTTCCAGAGGAGCTGCAGCTCTTTGACACTGAAAATTATCTCTAGGTGAGAGAGTTTTCTTATTCCACACAGCATAAATGTAAAGAACTAAATACTGTCTTGTTGCAAAGGAAAAAAATGTCTGCTTAGCTCTATAAAAAAGAGGAAGGTCACTTGCAACTAAAGGTTTATTTTGAAAGACAGGAAATCTGAGTCGTGTTCTGCTTCTGCCCTGTATATTTCTGGTGTAAGCTACCTCACCTATGCATACGTTTACTTTCTGCAGATCATTTGTCATCTGTCCTATGTGTTTTGTAATATTCTTGGATTTTTTTAGTCTGCTTTCCAATGGGAAGTGTGCTTATGCAATTGCACTGCAAGTAACTTCTGAACCTGTTGGCCAAATGTCAGATATTTGCTGAAACTGTAGATGTAACAGGAGGAAGGGAATGTAAATTGCAATGTCATGACCTAGAGCTGTAGCCTCACCCTGCGCTGAAGCTCACAGAGATAGCACTTTTTTAGACACAAGGTATTTCACATGGGTGGATGACACTTAGGAACACTGCAACCACAAGATACCAAAATGTATGCTCTGAGGGTGCTGATCCTTCTGTCCAGTGGATGCCCTTCTTGTTTTGCAAGGTGTTTTGAGAGTGTAAGGGAGGGAAAAGGTTAAGAATTGTTAGTAAATTAGAATTGGCACTGTGCATCAGACTCTTCACAAAATTAATGTTTGATAACATAAGGGGGTGGAGGGAGGAGAGATTCAGTTGTAAAATTACAGGAGTCTTGTCAGACTGGCTTGATCTGGAGAGTTAACAAAAAAAGTAGCATGTTTGATTAAAAGATAGAAGGGAGTTTTAACTTAGCACTTGGCATGACAAAGCAGAAGCCAATAAAAATGAGATCAGATTTCAGCCTTCTAAAAGTGTTTGTGTTCTTATGCAGTGTGTTAACACTGTATTGTTAAAATATCTCTGCTTTGGGGTATGAAAACTCTATAATTGCTGTTTAGCAGTTCCTTTGCATGAGAAGTGTACTGTGTTTCTGTGATTCCCATGACAGTGGTGTTCAGCTATTTTGTACCCTTTGCCCTGGGGTCAGACCTGAAAGAAGAGGATAACCTCTAAGTGAGACCCCTGGAGTTAAGTCTTTCAAATGTTGTGGAAAATATTCACCGTGTTGTTTTCCTTGTAAAATTGCAAGGCTTGAAAGGTCTCTGTGCTGTTCTATACAAGCTGCTACATGTTTTGGCAGGTGGGTGAGAAAGAGCCATGCTCGGGTACACCTGAAGAGCTCTGCAGCTCCAAGGCATTTTAGAGATGAGGTTCTTTTTATATCCCTTCCTGGGAGTGTAGGAAAACTGCAGTGTGGTGTTTTCCAGGTGAATTGCTCAGAAGGTGAGGTTTGCAAGGTCCTGTTGTATTTTCTAAATATCTAGGGTTTCAAGATTATTCCTCTTTGAGCTTTCCTGATATAATTACTTTTTTTTTTTTTTTTTTTTTTTTTTTTCTTTAATGAGGTGTATAGCTTTGTTTCTAGCTGGACATTGTGCAAGTGAAAGATGAGAACTTCAGCTTCAAGGCTCTGTTCAAAGCAGCAATAGACAGCCCCGCCAGAGCCCTGTGGCTTGTACCAGCATTGTCTAAGAGCTTCTTGCATTTTGTGTCTCCTCACCGTAGATGCTTGTAGTGAAAAGTGGGTGCATCTCCTCTACTTACCTACCTGCCACACGCAGTTGGTTAGTCTGATGTATGCTTTGTAGTCTTTTGGTGGTTTTATTCTTCCCAGGATCTGAGTCTCCCATGGTCAACATCTGGTGCGTAGGGAGCCCTGAGACACTTGTATCTGCACCAAGCCCAGGCTTTTATTCACTGCTGGTGTTGATATCAGTTTTCTCACTCATTTTCCTCCATTCAGTGATACCCTGTTAAGAAGCAAGTGTGGCATTGTGTGGTTCAGCTGACAGGGATCCTGAGCGCAAGGAAGCTGAGTCAGGATCAGTTCCTTACATAGAAAGGGAATTAAATACATCATGCATTTGACTCTTGGCTGTGATCTTCCATTGTGTGTGCATTATACATTTGTTATGGTTGCTTGCTTTGTCTGTGTACTTGAGCTCTGCTTGTCAGCTGGGACACGTGCTCCATCTCTGAATGCCCCCTGGGGTGTATACCTGTGCAGTGTTACAGGTGCTGTGCTCAGACTTGGCAATGAGCCCATGCTGCCATCAGGGCATCCTGCTGGTGAGGCTGCTGGCTGGCTGCTGTCAGCTCTCAGCTCTCTTTTCATGTCCTTCCTAGCTGCTGTATTTGGGCTCTCAGCTTTGCAAGTCCTGCATGGGTTTGGCTGAGCCTGTCTTAACTGGCTGAGCCTGTGCAGGGGTGGTGTGCTTGTGGGTTTCACACTCATACTTCAGTATTGCTGTGCTTTCCACAAGACCTCACAAACCGTATACTCATCCCTTGTCACACAGTTGTAACTGGCATTATTTCTTGTGTGAGTAAGGGAAGGAGAAACGGCGGGTTGATTGTCCAGACTCTGACTGGCCTCCTTTGAGCTGTGTCCTGTGAGCCTCATGGACAGTTCTTTGTCACTGATGTAATCTAACTAATGCATATTAGAGACATCTGAGCCAGAATAGGGAATTTAGTGAGATGAAGAAACTGTTGGGTTTCAAGTCTGGAAGCAGGTCTTGCCAGCAGAGGATGGGGTGGAAGGCAGCATGGCCGCGCACAGCACGTCCTGCCAAGGCCGGTGGCATGGCCGTGCTGGAGCACAGGCCTGCTTTTCGCGGGTGCTGTTTGTCCTCAGTGTCCAGCAACCCCCGTGAGTCAAGGGAGAGCTGGCAAATTTCTGTGCTGAGCCTTTCCTCTGCTGGAATGTGCCAAAAAAAAAGGTGGTGGTGTGGGGAGAGATAATGACTGGCGAGCCAAGTCATGCTGTAACCCAACGAACAAGAACACAGTGCAGTGTACTGTCGCTGGGCCTCACAAGACCCCTTGTGTAGGAGATGCCACTCCAGCACGACAGCTGTCAGGGATAGGTTATTCGAGCCTGTAACTGTCTTCAGCACAGCTGTGAAGATGGCTGTGCCTCTCTGCAGAGCTCTTTATCTCCCCTTGCCCTTCTTTCTAGGTTTTGAACGAGAATCCTGAAGATCTTAAGAAGTCTCTTCTGGGCTGAATGATAGCTGCTTTCCCTTTTCTCTGTTCCCAGCAAAGACGACTGATAGATGATGGCCTTTGAAGAGCTACTAAATGTTGCATTGGAAGTTGGGGCATAAAATATAGTTCTAGGAAAGGCAGTGACTCATAACTGACTGTGACACTGGCTCAATCAGAGGGCTGCTAAAAATAATCCACCTTCTAATCCCATCATTGATCTCTAATTGAAGAGGTATTCTAATTTACAGCCTGCAGATGGAACAAGATCGGAGACTGAAGTGAAATCTTGGGTTTGTCAGTCAGGAAGAAAGTCTGGGCAGAATCAGTTTGGAGGGGGAATTTTGAGGGGACACCAGCTAAGGGTAATGGTGCTGATCTTGCACTGAACTGCTGAATCTTGTCCCCAGCTAGATACTGTAGGGTGCTGTTTCGTCAGCAGTGCCTATTTTTCAGGCAGAGGAGATGCCCTCCTTGGTGTGTAGCCCTGAAGGAAGTGATATGGTTTCCCCCAAACACTGAGCATGCAAACAAACCTTCTCACGTTGTGTGTCCGTGGTATCCTTTTCGTTTCCTGTTTCAAACTGTTACGTAGCATTGGTTTAGCGTTAACAAGAAAGCTGCCTGGTTTTGCTGCAGAACCAGCATGTTTTGGCAACAAGGGAAAAAAGAGCCTTTTCCACTGGGTTATTTAACATTTCATAAGATTGGGATTTGAATACTTGCTAGCCTCTTTTTTGTTTAGTTTCTAAGTTAGTCCCTGTCCTCTATAAGAGTGTAGTGAGAGTTGAGCTGACCTTGCAAAAGTGTGAAACTTCCGTTAACTTTGCAGGAAATGCAGGGAATGTGAGATTTGTGCCAAATTACTTCTTCAACAGGGGGTGGTAAAGGGAGCTTGTGAAAGAGGAGCTTTGCCATTGCCAGCTGATACTCTTAAGCAAATAGCTTGTGTTCCTGTGAAACAGAAGTGTGACTTCCCATGGGACCAAGGTTTAGTGCCTCTTTCAGAGAGCACAGCTAATGCGGCAGTGTGCAAGGAGGAACTGGGCGCCTTATGGCACTGAGGGCTCAGCGCCTGAGGTGCTTCCTCTTGCACCCGGGCGCTGAAGGAGAATGATTGGGTTCTCCAAGGAGAAATCAGAAATGTTTTGGTCACTTGCAGGCTCCTGCCACTTCCAAACTAACAGAATCCATACCCTGCAGCATGAAGTACTTTATGTCTGCCTTGGTGCCGATGTGAGCCTGTACCGAAGCTGGGGCTGTCTCTGGGGTGGAACAGGCCAGCTGGCCTGAGCGAGCAGAAAACTGAGGGGATTTTGTCTTGGTTCTCTGACATCATCTGTTGCACTTGGAATAGAAAGTAGTTTTCTTTTTTTCTTTTTTTTTTTTTTTTTTTCAATTACAAAAAAAAAAGAATCTTACATTTGTCATTTAAAGCTGCTTAATAAAGAAATACGTCCTTATTGCTCTATTAGGCCAGTTCAGCAGACATTCAGGTTATTTGTCAGTAGTAATTTTTTATCTACTTTTTGGAAGAGCGGATATGCCTGGATACTGTTTTAATTCTGACTACTTAAAGAAGGAAACCACATGAGCACCAGGTGTAGGTCCTGGAAAACATGAAGGAAAGCAAGATGGGCTCTTTTTCTTCTTAACTGCAGCTTTGGATGCAGCTGATGTAAAATTCTGATGCAACCTCAACAGGTTCAACGCTCCCCTCTTTCCAACAGGATGTTTTCTTCTCAGACTGATGAAATTTCAGTTAAAAAAAAAAAAAAAAATGACCTTTTTCTTCTTGCCTTCAGTTTCAGTAGATGCCTGATGGAAACTGCTGTTCCTTCCAGTTTTTGTCCTCATAAATGTTTCAGGTTTTGTAATAGCGCTCACATGCACCAGAATTGCATGGGCTCTATTCAGCACACTTGTCTTATCTTGATGGCTCCTCTCTAAACTAATTTAAAGGAAAACCCATCTATTAGGGAAGAAGACAGAAAAACCACTCATAAATGTGATAGGGTTGAAAAATGTGACCAATTGGTATCGGTGCTGTGGTCATGATCCTGAATTTTATTTTAAGCCTTTCTCCGTATGGACAGCTTCCCATATTGACTTCCTTTGCTTGCCCTGTGGATATGCAACTGCATCCCAGAATCCATTCCTCTGCATTGCCCTGGCTACTACCAGCTTCATCTAAAACATGTTTTGTCTGACAGTTTGCTGCTCTCTAATGGCCTGGGTTGTTTCTTACCTTTAGTAGATACCTGAAGATTGGTTGGAGCATCTCCTGGGTGAAAAAACAGAAGTCATTTTGGCACTGTGAGTCAGCCTCTTCCCAAGCAGCAAGAAACAGACCTGTACAATTCTCATGGTTTCTCATGAACAGGCACAGTTTCCGTTCACCTGCACACTTGCTGTCTTAGCAGCCTTCTGCATCTGCCCGTGGTTGACAGATGGGCTTAGAAATCCTGTTTTAGTCCTGGTAGATAGCTGCAATAGATTTTTTTCATAAGATTATATATAGAGCTTGTATGTGCATAGGAATGGATTGATGGAGTTTTGTTGTGTTTCTCTAAACTTCTTGTAAACTGTTTTTCCAGGCATCTAAATGTTTGTAGAAACGAAGGGACAAATTAGGGGTGGGACAGAAAGGGTGAACACTCGGTTGCAGAACAAAGAACAAGGACGGAGGGTGAGGAAGTAAGCAGTGGACACTAGGTTTCTTGTAAATATAAGAAAGGAATCCACAGTCGTGTATTCATCTCATGACCGCATCTAGCAGCTATTTTAGGTACAGTGGGGATGAATGGCCTTTTATAGACCATGGTGAGGAGTGCCTTGTCTGGGGGCCTCAGTAATGCCAGTTCCTTCTTTTCTGGTGGCACAGAGCACAGTTGAGGGGGGAGGACACGCAGACCCGACATACGCCTTCCAGCACACTTGCATGAACCAGCTTGCTAGTGAAAGGAAATTGTTTTTGCTGACACTTCTCTGCTGCCAGTGCGCGTTGGTGTCAGCAATGTGTCGCGTGGGGAGCTGGGATGCGGGGAGCCCGACTGTTTGTCAGCCCTCTGAAATCACTTGCCTGGGCTTTAAGCTACAGTATGGATACTTGAGATAAGAAGAGAAGGTGCAGGGTTTTAATCTCGCTGCGTGCACTATGACAAGCTTGTAGCTGGGAGAGACTGTCTTGTTCTGGCACTGGAGGGGAATTAATTCTGTTCAGACCTGCACCCTGTTTGTAGGCTTTATGCAGTTTTGCTATTTAATGATAATGCTGTTACACAGAGGTTCTTAAACTCTTCATAGTGCAATTTCCATGTTGAAATTGATGAGAAATACCGTATTTGCTTCGCTAGCAACTATGTCAAATGAAGAATCGCAATGGTGGCTGTGCAGGTGTAACCCCTGCAGGAGTGATTAACACACATCCCGCTGTTATTGCAGGCCTTACCATAGCGTCTGGGATTTGGTTGTGCCAGGTACTGTGTATTGCCACAGTAAGGAGCGATGCCAGTCCTACAAGTTTTTTGTGTGGGTAAAGCATCCAGGAGGTAGGGAAGTTGGAAATACCATTATCCAGCCATGAAGTAGACGTGCTATCCATGAATATATCTGTAATAAAAAGTAGTGACCTGTAGCATTCCCTTGGATTTAAAATGTATTTAAAATTTAACACTCTTAACTTCAGGGCATAGCAAATGACTTCATGTACCTAGTTTTGCATCAGAAGGTCATTTTATTCTAAAGCATGGGGAAATATGCTTGAAAATGATGTTATGTCATGCAAGTTTGTGGAAGAATCAGGTACAAAATGCTAGGTACATTGACAGTCTTGTTTAGTGCTTGAGCTTTTGAAGAAACTGGTTTGGGGCTCTCCAATTCCTGTACTGTGCAGGTTCTAAGGAACTTTTATAGCTGTTTCCTTAAAAAGAGCCTAATGGTTAGGCATAATGATGCAGAAATCTATATTTGTTTGCTTTAAAGATTTCCAGAGAAAAGATATGTTGTAACTTAAGCCTGTAAGTAGTGATCTGAGATTTAACTCATGAATCATTCAAAAGAAATGCATTCTGATGTGCATCAGTTTAGAAGCTTCTTATTCACCCAGCATCAGAGAAACAACGATTTCATACTTCTCCAAAATGCAGAATCGTTTAGTCAATACTATCTTCTTTTTACTCTGGCTTAGGATGAACAGTTTGCCTGGTAGCAGTTAAACAATGGTGAAAAACGTTGCTTAGGCGCCTGTTGTTCTTAAATAGCTTTCACAAACGTTAACTTCTGATGTACTGGAAAATAAGTGATGTAGTACAGGATTACCCTAAAAATGCATCATTGTTATCCATGCATAATACAGAATGTGAGCAATGTCCTCACTGAACAATAATGAGATTGTTTTGTTTCTTCGCTATCTTGTGCTGTAAATATTTACATTGTTTGAGAAAAACAGACTTTCATTATCTTTGATGTAAATTTATGTATTTGTTTTTAATAGTCTTTATTAATTATGAAGATCAAAATATAAAGCAATTTTTCTTTGGATTTCAGAACTGAGTTAGTTTCATGAACTTCAAAATGATTGCGGCAGAGAATGGGAGGTGATCATAAATTATAGGGGTGGCAATCATAAATTATATCATGAGGACTTCTATCCTAGACTAGAAGCTTGCCTACAAATCTATTTTGGTGCAGACTTCTCTCATTGGTCTGTACATGTGTTAGTGTGTCCCTCTTTCCATTTGACTGCAACCTTCAACAAAATTTTCTTTCAAAACTCATCAGTCGTCATAGGGAATGCTTTGCCTAATCGTGCAGATCATGTGGATGTTTTGCCTAAGAGATTTCCTGTTACTCCGGGGGCCTGCGTTATTGTGCTGCACTTGATACCACTTGCTGTCTTTGCCTGGCATGTCATAGTTCTGTGGGCTTTGCCTTTTTCCAGTAGTGGGGGAAAGGATATGTTTGTTTGTATCCAACAGATCGGCTGTGGACCCCTCTGTGCTGATCGCAGGGTGATGGACGATTGCAGAGGACTGACTGTGGTGCTCTTTACCATTCCCAAACTATGTTTGCAGTAATCTTTTTTTTTTCCCCTTTCATTTAAGAAGTTCAAATGGTATGAAACCTCACCAATAACCATTCCTATGGGTTAGTAAGGAAAAGATGCACTGGCTATCACCAGCAAGAGCAAGCAGCCACACGTGTGGCATGGTGTAGATTAACGCTGTGCAGTGATTTTGGACACACAATGAAGATGTAAAAGCTTTTCTTAAAAACTGCAGGAACAGTTATGGTGCTGTTGCATGATGAAGAAGCAAGAACCTGAATATGATGAAGAAGCAAGTCATCATCCCTATCTTTAAGAAAATATTAATTTGAGCCATGTGATCAAAACAGGTGAATTCTTGCTCTCAAGTGTGCAGTCAGTACCAGATCAGAGGGAGAAATGTCTTCCCTGGAGGAGGGCATTAATTTCTCAGAAAGCTGACCTCTACTTATTGTGGGAGTTGACAGGATCATGGCTAGGAGTGATAACAAGGCACACCCCATGAATGCTGTGATATTACATCCTGCTTGAAGCAAAGCCATG
This sequence comes from Aythya ferina, assembly GCF_964211825.1. Taxonomy (NCBI): domain Eukaryota; kingdom Metazoa; phylum Chordata; class Aves; order Anseriformes; family Anatidae; genus Aythya; species Aythya ferina. The sequence goes on along the minus strand of NW_028181230.1, from coordinate 35,921 downwards.
AAGAGAGGTTGCTGCACAACCGTGTGCTAGACTTGCTCTATTTGAAAGCACATTGGAGCAGGAAGGTGTTTGATGTGAAGGGATGAGTGAAATGGTGATGGTCTAGGCACGAAAATGTGTGGTACTTCCTAATGCAAATGGGAGTGGAAATTGAATGGTGCAGTTAGAGACCTCTGCATGCTGGCTTAGAAAACAGCATCCCTCTAGCTCTTGACCTCTCCCCCCTCCATCCTTAGGGGTTCCCAGTGTGGAGAGTGAAACTGAGGCTTTGCCTCTTTTTGCTTGTGATAGTTAGAGACTGTCCCAGGGATTATTGCTGATATTACAGGAGGTTTCATCAACACATATGCAAGGGGAATTTCTTAAAAATATGTACAACCTAGCAGAGCATGGATGTAGTCAGTGAAGTTGGGCCTCTGTAGCAGGAGCTGCTCCCTGCATGTGCACTGAGTGCTTGGATGGCTCTGCAGGGTGTGATGATGCCAGTGGTGCAGGTAAGTCACTTCTAGGATAAGCAGAAAATAGTAATTTCTATGGTGGGTTTTTTGTTTGTTTGTTTGTTTTTCTCAGGGGAACATAACGGCTATGTTATTTTCTTACGGGAACAGAGAGAAGTGACGTTTTCTTCTCAGTGCTGCCAAGCTAGTTCGTAATTGCACTTAGCAACTGATTGGATTTGAAGGGGACAGCTGAAGGAATCTGTTCATGAGGTGCAGACCATGCTCGGCTTTCATTGAAGTCAAGGGAGGGGAGCTCTGGGACCATAATTTACTGATTCTGTAGTTTAACAGCTTGCTTGTCTAGTTTCATTATGGAGAAATGTTTGTAAAACCAATCATTTTTGTATTTAGAGAGTAGTCAGCCAGAGCTGGCAGATATCTCTGTTTTTCTATGTGGTGTGTGTAGTCTGCAGCTGTATGTTCCTGTATCTTGGGAAGCTTTTAAAGGGAACATGGAGAGCATGCAGAAGGATCTCTTGTCCCCCTTCTAACTTTCTTTTCATTTCAACTACATAATGTAATTCAAAAATATTAAAAGAAAAATATTTTTAAGTCTTCAAGTTGATTATTTTTAGTACACGTGCAGGTGGAAGAAAGGAGGAACTGAGATAACAAAGTGAGAAGTTGCAGCTGAGTTAGTAAACAATGCAAGATAATGTGTACAGAGGCATAGCTGTAGATAGCAATAATTCAGAATTATCTCTGTGTAGAGCAAGGTCCAACTCTGGCAGCTCTTTTCACATACAACATTGAATGAACCCTAAAATGTGAAAGGTACTGCAGGGAAAGAAGTGCCAGTTTTTCTTCCCTCTCAGCTTAAGCTCTCTTCATTAGATTTGTTTGTCAAGTTAACAAAAGCATGTGAAGTACATAAACCATGATGACATCTCTTAAATGATGCTGTTAACAAAGTACTGATTGAACTACAGTAAAACAAAATGAAACGCAGATGCAGGATCCTCTTTTTGAAGATGCACATCTGTCATCTCTGGAAAAGAATTATGTAAGCCACATTAGTAGGGGAGGAGTCCTGACAAGCTCAAAATAAAATAAATAAAAGCTTGAAACTAGAGCCAACACAAGCTAATAGGATTGGAAGTATTTACAAATATGGAATATACAGTGTACAGAAAGTAGATATAAGCCCTATCCAGTTCAAATGTCAAGGTAGGTAAGCAAAGTAAGATGCACACAGGCATTTGCTAAATTCACTGGATGAGTGCTTCTGCTAACTTCGGGGGGGAGGATAAAATTTTATGCTTATGGGAACTTCATCAAGGCCTTCAGTAGAAAAACAGATTCCAAAGCTGCATTAATAGATTATTTCCAGTCTCACCTAAAATAAGCGTTATGCCATCTTGCAGTAGTCAGAGGGTGTTTTTCAGAGGGTTTCCATTCCTGTTTGGGTTGGTTGTTTTTCGTGCTGTGCAGAGGGGAAGTTTTAGAAGATCACAGTTCACATTGGTGTTCCACCAAGCCTCAGGGCAGCACTTTCCACCCTGCAGCCAGTGCATCCCCTGAGCTCTATGGACTTCAGCAGCTTCGAGGCAGGGTATTTGTGGCATAACACAGTGCTGCGCAGTGTCTGGATTATCTGGACAGCAGTGATCTGTTTCTTTATTTTTAACTTGCCCATCCTCCCAAAGATTATCAGACCACTGACCTATGTGATACAACTCACAGCCATCAATGGGGGCTAAGGGAATTGAATAAAGTATCAGAAGCCTTGGAGCAAACAGTCAGGAACAACTCGCAGGTGAAATTCCTTCTAGTTACCTCTTGCTTCATATTTTGCTTACAGTGCAGGTTACAGGGTTTGTCTTTCTTGCATAGGAAGTTGGTGGTTTTTTTTTTGTTGTTGTTTGTTTTTGTAATCCTGAGCATCTATTATACTTCAAATAGTAAAACAACAGAAATGTGAGTCTCTTTTTCTCCTCCTGTGGTCAATGTAAAGCATGTGTGCACACCTACATACATCCACAGGATGCTTTCATTTCGGTATGGCCTGCGAACATCTGCAGCCACTGTTACTATAGCACTAGAGCTTCTCTTGGAGGTCTCCAACATAGGCTGTGTAACAACCGAATGTGGTGGACTTTGAAGTTTAAATGACCTAATGTTTAAATGACCAGATTTTTAGATTCTGCTAGATACTAAACCACGAACAGGAAACCAGCATTTGTGTTCTCTTGCCACAGTCTAGCTGGGAATCTTTGGCAAGGAGCTGTTGAGCCTTTATTTCGGAACATGTAATAGAAAAGTTGCTTTGGGTAGCGGACAGCAGAACATCGGCCTTGCTTCTTCCAGTGGCACTTCTTGCCATAGCAGGCCATGAATTTGCAGAGCATTAGGGCTCACCTCATGGCTGATGTGTTCTTGTCTTGTCAGCAAGGTCCTGATGGGGTAGATGATGGAAGCGGGGCTTTAAATGGTCTCCCAGCTGCTTTTGCCATGGTGAGGTTACCTGTTGCTGTCAGTTGTCACCTCTCATGTACTTAATGCTGGTGACTGAAAGGAATGTAATGCTCTGTTGCCATCAGGAGACTGAACTGCCCTGGGGTGTGCCCAGCCTGCCAGGCCCTCCTCATGCACATGCTTTTCCTTCCTTTCTTCTGGAGTACCTTAAAAGACTTAGTCTCATTCCCTCTGAATCTTACTGATCTTGCCATGGTTCTAGCAAGGTAAGGAGGGGCAGAGCATTACAACTGAAGTGGTTCCAGGTGTCTGCTGGTGTTTTTAGTTACTGTCTGCATGCCCTGCAGAGAGCAGAACTGGGCTACCTGGGTGAAATCATCCCTCTGTTGAGAGCTGTCTTGGGGACTCTGAGGCCAGGATTTTCTCTGTTGAAATGATTCTGGTTTCTGAAGGCTCTCCACAGTTGGCAGCATCGCTGGAATCCAGTTTGCAGGAACTGGTATGGCTGTGGATGGGGGGACAGGAGGGCTTCCCCTGTGTCCCGGACAGGTTGGTGGGAAGCCTGGGGCACGAGCAGCAGGCTGTGGCTTACAGGCTGTTGGCAGTATCAGTAAAGAACGCTCTCATGGGTCCAGCTATGAAAACAGGATTAGCTCATTATTGTTTGCTGAATGCCCAAACTCCTTAGAGGTTTTCTTTAAGTATTTTCTTAGAGTGAATGATATGTTACCAGCCCTGGGGGCAGGAGAACAGGATCCCTCATCCTTTGCAGGCAAATGTCTGCGCTGCTTACAGGACCTGGCTCGTGCATGTGCCCTATCTCTCCCTTTCCTGCCATTCCATGATTAATTCAGCTTTCCAGGCAAAATGGAGCTGGAAAGTCCTTCCTCCACAAACAAGACACCTATACGAATGGTCATGGGGCTTCCCTCGTGTGTGGGGTTTGTGAGACGGATCCTGCACAAGGAGGAGGAAGTAGACGTGTTATCTGCCTGGGTGTGTGTGCTCAGCTGTTGGGTAGGTGGGGAGAGGTGCTGCAGCAATAAAGGATTGCTTAGGCTGTACGAGAGAGGGCTTGAACAGCTATCTGCACAGTACTACTTACAGCTGCAAATCCTGAATGGAAGGGAGCAACTAGGAGCAGTCCCCTAGCCTTAGCATTGCCTGCTTGGGGAACCTTTCTGGCTGGTCCCCCATTTGACGTGCCTGAAATTTAAATCCTTGTTCCCAGGTGTCCAGCTCCTCGCCCCCCTGGGTCAGGGAGCCCTTGGTGTTAATTTAGCTGTGGGAAAAGATCCCACAGAGCTTGCTTCAATTGGTTGTGTTTTTTGAGTGGCGTTGCTTTTCTGGCACTTGGTCTGTTTGCACTTGGTTACTGCAGATGGTCTCTTGACTCGTGTAACTTTATCCTTTAATTAGCACTGCAGAGCTAAGGTGCTTCAGGTTGAGACCAACAGGCTTTGAGTCTGTGTGTTGTTAGGGTCCCTTCTGGCTGGAGATGTTACTGTGTGGCATCTGGGTAAGTTTAGAGCTTTTTCTAAGCTCCACTTGAACAAAGGCAGGCTTTATTGAGTGTCTGCCAGGCTACTTTACCAGCGGAGGGCTGTTTCACATCGTCTTTGAATATCTAATTGGATTATATCTGCTGGTTGGGTTCTGGCAAAGAATTCTAACACGTGCTATCCTCGAAGTACCTGCAGAAAAACTGGTCTGATGTGTTTGTCATAATCAGGAGGGTTTAGCTGTGTTTTCTAATAAGTTTCCTTATTCTTTTTATGGTAATAAAATGCCCCTGCCTGCAAGCCCAGGACCCTTCTCGGGGGGGCACAGAGCAGGGTCTGTCTCCTTGCCCTCCTCCCCCTTGGTTCAGCCGTTGCTGGCAGTAGCACAGAACACGTTACCTGACATATTTTCATTGGAGCATGACGCTCTCTGGATTTCATTTCCTTATGTTTTCTTGGGAAAATACCTTCCATTCCTGCTTTGTTTACTTCAGTTTGCTATTCCTGATTCAGCCCATGATTATCTCTCCTCCTGGCACTTATGGATCAGCTCCTTTAGAGGATGAAACTAAACAGTTGTGGAGGACCCAGTGAGTTTCAGGGTTTTTCTCTTTTCACTAGAGCTGATTTACAGTCGTGCTGATAAGTTCCATGTTTCCCTCTGTCATCCAATAAGGAAGTGTCCTTGTTGCCTATTCATGCATATAGATGTGTTTTATTGTTAAGATCAGTGGTGTCTAGAAGTTATGGAGGCATTGCCTTCAAAGCTTCCATGAATGCGTTATGATGTGCTGTCTTGGCACTGAAAGTAATAAAAATCCTGACCAGGTGTCAGGAACGCTCTTGAATTTGGCTGAGCGCTCTAATGGGCAAATGGAGTGTGTGATTGGGAAGCAGCAGGCATTGCCTTTGTTTTTGCTGGCGACTTTCTGTATGACCTCTGGTTACTCTTTTCCCCCTCAGTGGAAAGAGGATGCTGAGCTATCATTCCCTGCATAAAGTGCCTTGCGATATGTAGTATATTTTTCCCTATTTAATCAAAAGCAGTCAAAGATCATGCAGGACTCCTGTGGAGCCTAATGGTAATAAGACTGGACCAGGCCAGCATCTTTCACAGAATCAAGAACCTAGGAAGTTTGGCCTATCTTTAAAACCTAAAGCTAAATAAATATTCAATAAGAAATGTGTGCCCTATGTGCTAAGGGTATACATTAAGTGCTGGCTTATACCTCTTCCAAACTGTTTAGCAGCGTAATATATAGGCTATTTAGTCCTTGTTTTCTGCTGGGACAGATTCATGAGCAAACAAAAAGTTGATCTGTTATGGAAACAGAAGAACAATGCATCATCCTTTTGCCCCACTTATATAGTCCCTCCTGTGTTAATTCCTCTCTAATCCTTTCCTTAAACACAATTGATTGTTTCTAATTTGCAACAGGTTAGGTTCCAATTAAACACTCCATGATCCTACATGTTTCAGAAGGCTTTGTATTTAATGCAACTTTGCTAATTTAATAAAAGGTATGGCTAATTATGCATGCCTTTCAGATTACAGCTGCCAAATTTGGATAATTTATATCTATTACTGTCTTTCTTGTGAGTAATGCTCCTCTGTGTACAGTTGTATTAGTGAGGGGAGGAAAAATATGTAATCCAGTGGATTCTGATTCCTAGCAAGGGATTTGGATTATAATATTCTCCAATGACCCTAAGAAAGCATAAGCTAACATAACGTGTCTTCCTGTTGTTGGTACATATTTGAATGAATGTCAGGAGCCAAATGCAGACCAGAGTGTTTTTAAATAAAGCCATGGCACTCAGCCTCATTCAGGACTGTTTCTGAAGCACTTTGATCTGGTGTGGTGAAGCTGGCAGCTCAAGAAACTGCCCATGCCGGCTTTGCTTTCTGTACCTCCAGGTAGCACGCTCTGGCTGCTCAGCAGGGAGAGCTGCTCATTCTCCTCCTCTCTATCTACGCATGCTCAAGCTTGAGCCTTGCCCTCTGTCCCGCTCTGGGACCACTTCCAGAACTGTTGATAACTTACTTAATTATTTGCATAAACTGTGCTCTGACCTGTCAGGTACCGGCTCCTGAAAAGTCCTGTGTCTTTTCTCACCCAGCCAACGCACAGAACTATTTCCTGTTCAGAAACCAGAGGGAAGGAGGTGCACCTTGGTTTACTTGATGGCTTAGCTTTGGTTTAGAAATAATTGCATTTCAAGCTACTTTAACATCATGTTTTTTTGTTGTTGTTTTAGGTGCAAGGCCTGACAATGGCACTGAATGAGTGCTGCCTTCAAGCCTCCTTCCTGTAAATGATTGGACCAAACAAGGCGGTGTGATGAACATGCCACTGCATCAAATCTCTGTCATTCCAGCTCAGGATGTTACCTCTTCCAGAGTCTCCAGGAGCAAGACCAAAGAAAAAGAAGAACAGGTAATGTCAGATAACTTCCTGTGAAAGTTGCATATGTCTGAACATAAAATGCTACAAGTTACTAAACAGTTATGATCAGAATCAGACTCAATTCTGATTCAAAGATCCAGCTCCTTACATGGTTACTGCTCTTAGTGAAAATGAATGTTACCTAATTATCTCTTCATTCTAATATGTGCCATTTCAAAGCAGCTGGCTGCAAAAAACTAGAACTCATTGCTGAATAACTTCAGCAAAACAGAAACTGACTTTTGATTTTGCATAACAGTTCAAGGCACACAGGAGTTCTGTATAACAGGTCTAGTAACGCTGTCATGAAAGCTATACCAGGTGTATTTTACCTTTTGAAGAGCAAAATATTATGGAGTATGAACTCCTACATGCAGCCATACATTCTGTTTTTTTTTGCAGCATCTAGTAGCCATGTCATGGTTCATATTGACTGGAGTATTGTAAGAAAGGAAATATACACCTCTGTGTATATTTGCTGTGGTGTTTCCTGAAGATATGGTTTGTATTCTTAACTTGGGAGTGAAACTTGAGTGAAATCATTTTGAGGTCTTGTGGTGCTAGAGAGAAATTGAATGGAAAAATATCTGAAGCCTACCAGAATTTAATTAATAGACTACTTAAAAAAATAATGATGGCATATTGTGTCTGATCTTTCTGTGTCAACCTTATTTAACCCCTGGGCTGTGTCTTTGGTCAAGCCCAAAGATCTTGGTGTGCATCACACTTTAGTTGATGTTTAGACTAGCCCTTCAGATTCATAGATGAGTAATTAATTACCTGGACTCCTGAATCCAGGTAGGCTGGAGCAACACTGCTTTTGAAGAAGTTGTCTTCACAGCTGAGGTGCTTTAAGTCAGTGAGGCATCTTTTCTTAGGTGTCTGCTGGATCTCTTACTCTCCACTTAGAGCGCTAATGGCAGTCTGTGACTGTGCTGGGAAGCTCTCTGGGTAAGAGGGGTTTTTTTGTTCGTTTTGGTTCCCTCCCATATGGAAACTCTGTGTGCTGAGAGAGCGTGAAACAGTCACTCTGCAAATACACAGCAGTTCTGTGAACTGGCTTCCCTCCAGTAGGGTCATGCGAACTGAGAGGCCAGTTGGATGAGAACAACTCATGGCGACTATTTCAACATGCCCCAAGCCCAGAAGTGAGAGTCCCAAGTCTCTTTCTAAACCTGTTTGTTTCTGACACAGCAACCTCAGTGTTAACAAACCTTCTATATGTTTTCTTGGAGGTAACTCATTGAAGGGTTGATTGTTGTTTTCCTCACCAGGCCACCACTGTACTTTCATCTGTGACATCTAAAACAGAACAGAGTATTACAGTCAGGACTGGAAAAAGCTGCTGCTTTAAATATGTGAAATATTGTGGAGAAAATAATAGAGGTTGAGACTATACAAAGAATAAATGAGACTAACCTGGAAACACTTCTTGTTTCCCAAATCTTGTCCTTCCTGTCTCCATTAGTATATTCGTTCAATCCCAAGTGTCCATTCTTCTGCCAGACCTGCTGCAGGAGCTCAGGGTGAGCAGCCCACCACCCTCAGCACACAGCAGGCACTGCGGGCAACGTGCTGTCCCCTCTTCATTCTTCCCCTCTCCTGGAAACTGCCTTACTTCTGGTGTTAACCTTTAACATTGGATCTAATAAATGAGCTGGAGAGCAGTCAGGTTGTTAATGTGTTGACTTTGACCAATCCAGTTAAATTTTCATACTGCATTGGTGAGCACATCCAAGGCCACTTGCTAATCAGAGTCGCTGTCAACTCTTGGATGCTATCAGGACCTGCTGGCCATGACTGTGAGTTTTGCTTATATTTAAGGTAAAGGGGAGATAGAGTGCAAGAAAATGAAACTGTGGATCATTGCTGACACTTTTAAGCACTTCAAAATGCCTACATTTGAGGTAGAAACCACTGCAAGATGCAGAGCATGATTCTGTATTGAGCGAACTGTACTGAGCAGTAGTAGATGATTTTTGTGTCCTGGATAACATCTGCAGTTGATGCAAGAGAAAAGACACTAGGCAAAACTGAGAAAGAAGGCATTTTCGCTTCAGTTTTGTAAGTTTATTGTAAATTCAGTGTAACATCGATACTCTCCAATTTCAACAGTGCAACTTTTCATTATGTAACACAGCTTACAATTATTTTTCCATGTTGTGGCTGACATAGACACAGTTTTCACATGGATATCTATGAAAATATATCATATTTTTGGGGGGAGCGAGTAAAACATTTAACAGTTTGTTTTCCAGTACCATAACTTTCTTAACGTTACCTTTTTTATGTAATAGAAATACCTCTCTATGTAGGAATAGCAGTGAGCACCTCAAACCAGTGTGTACACATTGTGTACACTGTGGTCTTAAGAAGTTGTGAGTTCTACAAAGCCACTTGCCAATCTGAGCAAAATCAAACAAACCTCAAATCACAATCAAAACCAACATTACTTTTTTGCAGATAATATGGAGGTTTGCTTTATTATACCAAGTTCTTTTTTTTTTTTTTGACCAAGTGCAGGTTAATGTGTTTTGTAGTCTGAGCAGACTCTGTACATATCTGCCTTGTCTATTACCAAGCTCTGATTAAAACCAAAGTGTATAAAGGTATAATGTCAGCTAGCAGATCAAAAGTTTTTCTTGCTTTTATTCTTGTTTTGATTTACTTTTCCTTTGGGAACTTGATATTTCAAACCAGACCATTAGCTTGTCTGTACCTGCATTGTAGTGAGCCTGTCAGAAAAAAAGGTTGAAGAAGTACAACAGCAGAAAATGAAACACGTATGTGTCTAGAGAGGGAACTTTGCTGGTATTTGAAAAGTCTGTGTTTGACTTATTCCCCAGAAGGAAGATGCTTTATATCCTATTCTTCTATGTTTTGTGAATATAGATGTGTTTAATTTTCCATATTACATTTGTAATAGAAGTGCAGAGGAAATTTTCTCCAGCTGAATAGTTCAGATCTTTTAGTGTTTCTTCTTTCTCTCTTGCTTCTGGTCAAGATATAGCTTCGATATTTCAGGTTAAGGCTTGACTGGTTTTAGTAATAGTTTTCCTTGCTACAAGAACAAGTTTTCTGGACTAATGATTTGGGACTAACAGTGAAGAAAAGCAAGAAATCCTCACCACCATTATTGCACAACAGTTTTTAAAATGGATAATCTGTAGTCCCTGGGCATGTCTACCACCTGCCTACCATTTCTGCATTACGACCTTAGAAGTCAGGGATACTTAATAATAGAGGAGCCTGGTAGAATTTTATTCCAATTAGTGTAGTTTTCAAGGTTTAGGATAGTTGAAAACTGGTTAACAACAATCTTGGATGAAACTTTGTCCCTTTTCATAGTAAAAATGGAGAAGGTCATAAAGGGATTATTATTCTTGCATTTAACTCAGATGAACTGTTAGCTTTAAGAGCTAATAATAACAACCATTAGCTTCTTACTTATCCTTCACTGGGAATAGCTTCATACCTACCTGATTTAAGGGAGAGTTGCTCTATTGTTTGTGAGGTGCAATGCACCCTGCCCATTTGGTGAGCATTGTGCTGGCAGTGATGTTGCCTAGCCCAAAGCCAACAGCCCTCAGCATTTGGAATGAATATGGGGCACTGATGCTGGCATGTGATTAAGGTGTTGCTTTTGTATTGTCTTGTGATGGAGCATTGCCTGTTGGAGAGTTTTGTACAACACGAGTTGTTGGTAAAAGTTATTGTGGTGAATGAAGCTCCTTGAGGAATAGCTCTTTACACGGCTCTTCTAAAAATCTGAGTAACTTCACAGCACTGACCTTGTGTGCTGTGATCTCCACAGATCTCATAAACAGATTGGAGTGGACTGGGTCGGTGTCTGAATGGGAGATGCTGGTGCAAATCACTTTGGGTGCACAATGGCCTGGACTCGTGAAGAAATACTGAATTGCTGTCAAAGGTCATGTAGCAAAGACAGACCACAGAAGCAGATAAATATGCTACTCCCTTCTGTCTTCTGTTCTCAGAGGAGCTACTTTCTTGTCTTTGAGTGCTGTGAAATAATTACTGGCTGCTATGTGCTTAGCAGAGATTTTCTGACAATCTCAAATATCTCCAGGTGCTTCTCAAAGCTGTTGTCTTGCAGGTACTATGACTACCCAATTTGTCTGGCTGAAATTATGATGAAAGAAGTGCATTGTGCTGTGTCTTGCTAAATTTATTCTGTCTTCTTAACGATCTCTTGCATTCTATAACAGGAAGAGCACTGTAGCCTAATAACTCACATAAGCCATGTCTTACTGGAAAAGAAGGACTTTAAAAAAAAAAAAAAAAAAGAGAGGCAATAGATGTATTTGCACGAATTTTTAGTTGTAGATCAGTAATGTAATAAAAGGTGAATGCTTTGTGTTGTTGAGTCTAGCATGATGCTTTGTGAGCTCTTACATTGTTCTCAAGGTACAGAGGCACTCTTTGGACTTTGTGTATGTGGGCTCTGTCTGCCTGAACTTGATTCAAATACTTCTGCATTTGTAAGGCAGTGTGTGCTTAGTTTTGCTTCTCCATTGAATTAAACCAGTTATTAAGCAGCCAGGCTGTGAAGCCTCTGAGAATTTCTCCCCTCATTATTCTTATACCAAGATCTGTGTGTTTATGTGTAGCTATGTACTATATTAACACTGTCTCTGGCATTTTTCTTTTATTAAATTCACTTCGTATAGAAACCAGTTAACTACAGAAGATTTCTTGTTCAAGTATATTTTAACTCTTCTGTGGGAAGCAAAACTTCTCTCTTGCTGTAGAGAGGCTTATAAACTTACCTTCAAAGGGGGAATTGCAAAATCCTTTCCTGGCAATACAAACCTTGGCTCTTACTTAGTGTGTTTTTCAGTGGATCATAAAGCTTTTCTTGGAAAAAGCTAACATCACACTTCCTATCACACTTCCTTTTTAAAAAGTTGCAGTTAAACACATTTTAGCTGACATAACAGCCAGCCTGTGACAGAAGCATACCTGAGGAGCTGCAGTGAAAATGCTTTTTTTTTTTTTTTTTTTTTTTTTTTTTTTTTTTTTTTTTCTGCGGTATTTGAGCAGGTAGGAACACTTTCCAGACCTCGTGTTTTTGAGAGTACATCAGATGATGGAGGCAGTTGTTCAGGCAGCTGTCTGAGTTCTACCCCTGCAGTGATGCTGTCATGCTGAGAGTCGGATTTCCATGACTGATTTCTTTGCTAACACAGACTGACTTCTTCTGACATATTAGTACCTGTTTACATAGAAGCACGTGCTGAATGTACTCCCACTCAGCAGGTAAACACTCTACTGAGGAGCACTGTAGAAAAATTGTTTGAGAGACTGCTTGACACCAAACACCTCTCTTTTCTCCACGGGAGCACAGGTAAATACTTCAACGCCCCTCTGCCTGTGATCTCTCCTGTTGTTAGGAGGGTCCTTGTGCTTGTCATGACAGCTGAGCCTCGCATCAAACCCCAGTTTTTGCATTAAACCTGCAGACGTTGGGATGTAGGCTATTTCTTTATTGCTACAAGCATCTTGATGTTTGGAGGTGGTGCTTCTGCCCTCACCTGCCTTCCTTCTCCTCATGGGCGCTTGCCACTGCTTCCATCATTTGCCAGCTTCAGGGCTTCCTTCTCACCCCTGTGTTACTGGCAGGAGCACCGCTGACCTCCCCCTTGAGCATGGTACCTGGAAAGCTGGCAGGAAGTGCACTGAGTGCAGCCAGGCCTGGATTAAACCACTGGTCTGGAATTTGGGATTTAATTAGTCTCTTCCCACCCTGCTAGGTGGAACTGGGCAAGTCCCTTCAGTGCTGACGCTATCCTTCCTGCTGTCTGTGAAAGAGGGCTGGCACCGCTGACTGAAGCCTAGGAAAGGGCGTTAGGTTTACAGATAAAAGCTGAGGAGCCAGAAGTAATTGTCCTCTGAGATGGCTGTGTTGCAAGAGAGACACTTTGCAGTCAGTTGACTGTGACCTTCTGAAATCCCCGTAAGTGCCCTCTGCACTCATTGTGCTGAGTGCAGGATGAGCAGCTTGTCTTTGCAGGCCTGCTCTTGGGAGCTGAATGCAGGAGCACGCAGCTTCCCAGAAAAATTGACAGCAGAGGAGGAAGAGAGGAAGCGGGAAGTGGGAGGGAGCTGCTCTCACTCGAGCAGTCGTAACAAAAAAAAGTGAGATCACGCAGTTAGATTCTGTATTGTGCTCGCCTTGGAGTGTGCGTAGCGTGTGTGTGAGGAAAGGAGCAGATGGCTTCTGAGTGGAGCTGAATTATGAAAGGCGAACTGTGGGAAGTGGTTTCTGAAAGGGATTTGGGAGAAGAGGAAAAAGATCTTAAAAATTCAGTAGACATTACAGAAACTAGCAGCAGTTGATACAGCAGAGTTTTATTTTATGTAGTGATACTTCAGAGAAGAAACTCAAAGTTTCAGGTTTCACTGATTGCCTGTAATTATATTCATTTACACACAGTCTCAGTTTTGACTTTTTGTCTGCTTACTGCATGAGAAATCCTTGCTTTGGTGTCTCAGGACCAGAAACTTATAGTTAATTGTTATCATCTGTAGCTGTTGCATTAACCTGAATCCTTAAACCAGCTCTCTGATATTAACACAATCTCTGTCTAGTTTTCATTTGCAGTTCATGTCCACAAGCTGAGCGTCATTTTAGAAAAAGAAAATTTGGTAGAAGGAATGCTGGCACTGTTTAATTGTGTGATAGCCAAATGCATTTAGTCAGTGGTTTGTAGGTATTCGTGATCCTGGAGGTTTTTTTCTTCCCTGGCAAAAGCATGTTTGTTTCTTTGCTTTCTATGAAATGTGTGTCAGCCATGATGCCACACTGAGCTGTATCTGCATATAAATGTATGTGTCGGGGCAGAGTACTACTGAAACCATTGCAGTTCCATAAAGACATGGGTCAAGGCCCTAAACATACTTAACAGTGATTTTCATTATCCAGGGGCTATGCTGTTTATTGAAAGTGATGCTGTCAAGCAAGCTTCTTGCAGAATGATTTTTAAAGCTCTTTGTTTATTATAGGCAATTTCTGTAAATGAGAGAACCAGAAATGCAGGGACTTGTTTGTTTTTTCTTTTTTCCCCCTGTAACATGTTTTGCGTCATGCATTGATAGGTAGTGAGTGCCTTTGGTTTTGCTTTTTCAGACAGGTCTGTTTCTTTACTTGATGAAATACTTGAAGTGGGTTGGATCTTGTGTTTTCAGCTTTTTTTGAGAGAGAGAAGAACAAAGCCTAGATAAAAAATTGTGCCAGGGAGGCATAAAGTGGTAGAGTATCCTTAAAGTATTTGTACTCCGGATTTTTCAAAGCTGCATTTGGCATTCAAGTTGCTGATTTTCCTTTAAACTCCCCACCCCAGTTTTCTGAAAAGTTATATGTGGCCTTAGATTTGCACTTCTGACTTTAAGTAATTCTGCATAGCCTTTATGCTATTTATGAAGAATTCTTGCTGGCAGAGGAGGGACAAAAAAATCCACTTCATTCTTCAGAAATAGATTTCTGCAAAGAGCAGAGAAGCAAACCTCTTAGGACTGTGGCCTTCTGAGTCAGGAGTCCTCACACCTGGAAACAAAATCCACCTTTGGGATCCATTCAGCTTCTCACAGTCCCAGAAGCAATGGTCTCTCATCTGCCATTAAAACCACATGTTTCTCTTTGCTAGTTTACATTGCTGCTGTTCTAGAAAGTCACCTAAGGAGATTTTTTCATGACAGCCGAAAGACCGTGGATTTTTTTTATTATTATTACAGAGCAATCCCAAATGTGTTTTTATGAGGTTAGTGGCTGAAATTCAGAATTCCATTTTCTGTCAGTTGAGAACTGAATTCTGTTACCCTCAAAGATAAAGGGAAGAATGGGATCATGTACTTGTGGAGGTTTATATTAATTTACAACTCAGTTCTCTCTTTTTTTGTAAATGAGCACTACTTTGATGTTAATGCAAATGAGTGGAAGTAGCCCTTTTATATTTATTTCATATCCTTGAATGCAGGATGTATCAGTTTCCTCGTGGACCTGACGACAGGTGGCTTTGTGGATCAGGGAGGGGATTGCCCTCATGCCTGCAAAATTTGGCTTAGCCTTTGTGCTATGTACATGCTGTGTGCTCCTGGCACATTCTTCGAGGGTGCAGCATGTGCATGGTGTTCCTGGAGGCAATACTTGGAGACTGTGTGACTAAACGCACTGCACACACATTATGCACCTGTCAGTGAAACCACAAGTGTGTGCATTTAGTTTGGATATTCACGTCCTTAGATTCTGAGAGCATCTGGAAGCAGGTTTGGATATAGTGTTAACATTAGAACATTTTCAGTATTAAATTTCTATCTTACATTTCAGGTTTTTCAGGAAGCTTGTAGCAAAGAATTGTGACATACATCTTATTTTTTGTATAACTTAAGGATATATCAAAGGTGGGTTTGGAGATGCAGATTTCCAGTGTGCCCAGCTACCCGGAAGGAAAATGTGCATCATTTGGCATATTAGCTAATTACAGTTATCTTAACCATATTTCTCTGGGTTTGTTTGTACCAGTGCTGTGTTTATCCTTCATTGCAACCTTCTTGGATAAGCTTCAGTACGGCCAGGAAGCCAGGCAACACATAATTAAATACCTCCCCCTCACACACACACTTAATTTATCCACAGGATTTTCTGCTGCTCCAGGAGTACCAGATTTCTGCCTGCCTGAGGATGCAAACAGAGGTGGGTGACAGCCAGTAGACGGGAAGATTGCAGAACAGGTGATATATGGGGAAAAAATCCTTGAGATGCTATTCTTAGCTCAGGTGCACTTGTTATTGTATAGTTTTGGAGTCACAGCATTGAACCGAGCAGATGCTGAGGGCTGAGTTCTGAGTGCCGTGCAGCCTCAAGGCTAGCTCAGGAAAGAGGTGATCTCAAGTGGCAAGGCCAGTCCAGGAGGCATTTCAGCAACAGAAGTAGCAGGCTTGATCATAAGGGGAAGTGAGAACGCAGGATGAACATTAGGAACACCTCCGCATACCTGAGATCACGGCTCCTGGGGATGCTGAGCCCCGTGAGCGTGGTTGAAGCTGGCCTGATTCATGAGGCGGGTGAGGAAACGAGTCTGGGAAGGAGAGGTCGTGTGCAGCAGAAGGATGTACGCTCACTGGCAGGCAGGCGTGGATGTTTTTTCCTTGACCTTCTGTTAGTCATGGAAATCTTTTTGCAACGAAATAATTGACCTTTCTGCAGGTGGAGCTTTATACGAGCTATTACATTAATAGATAAGTTTCTGTAGAGCTGGCAAGGGTGGACGTTAAGAGCTTGCTCCACGTCACACCACAAATCTGTGTAGAAGCTGGTTATTTTTTTTCTGAACAACAGTTTTCTGAGCCAGTGTATTAGTCTTTCATAGAATCACAGAATGGCTGGAAGGGACCTTAATGACCATCTGGTTCCAACCCCTTGCCATGGGCAGGGACACCTCCTACCAGTACAGGCTGCTCCAAGCCCCATCCAGCCTGGCCTTGAGGACTAGGCCTTAGTTTCTTCTGTACTTAGTTACTAGGAAAATAAGAAGTGACTTAGAAGAATGACATGCCATGCTGTCCCTTTTTATTTTCAAGCTATTTCAGGATAGCTTTTCAGCCTGTACCAGGACTCCTTTCAGAGGTGGCTACCAAGTTTGATCTGTTGTGTATAATCTCCCGTGTAGACTTCTGCTTCCCCGTGGGGGGATGTTGACCTCTCTTAAACAGAGGTAAAGATGCTTGCTGGAAACCAGAGCCAGATACATATCTCACGTGTATCTTCTAGAATTTGAGGAGTAGCTGTACTGAATAAAAAGTTGTAATTCCCACAGTTTACTGCTGTCTTTCCAGGGCAGATGTAAGTAGGCGTGTCTGTAAATTCTCCAAGGCCCCACGGGAATGTTGATATCAGATTTGACTATACAGCCCATGGAAATTGTCAGTCTGCAATATTTTGTTTAGCTTTTCTTTCTTCTTCCTAAATTATAGTTTAAATCCCACGACCTCGTTGTTCAGAATTAGGGATTGGCACTGAATTCTTAAAGGAAATACGAGATCATCCTTTTCCTAGGAACTGGAGACAGGAGCCCCCCAAAAAAGTCAATTGATTTACTTTTTTTTTCCCTTTAAAGTGCTCAAGGGAACAGCATTTTAACATAGATTGATAGCTTTTCCATAATGGAAAGCTTCAGAACAGGAAACTTAGTCAGTTCTGACTGGATGCACAAAACCCATACCAGTTGTGAGGTTTCTTTACTGGCAGTTGTCTGCCTGCCTATTTCTGATAACTATTCCCAACCAGTAGATGCCAGACGAATAGGTTTCTGGATTGATCAGCTTGAAAAATCACTACATTTTTACTCAGCAAGTAGCTACATTGACGGTTTTTGGTTTCAGTTTTTATGCACAACAGTGGAAATTTCTGATTGACTCCAGAGAATAGGAAATACAGGGGCTCTCCCCTACCTCCCAGTTTCCAGTCCTCTGTAGCTATGTTTACTGTAATGTGAATGGCAGAAAGCACATTATTTGGGTAAAGATTGCAAGGCAGGCTTGTAGTCAACCAAGTGAAACGTTCACTAATTTTTGCATCTTAATTTCTATGAGCTGATGAATATAACAGCAGTTAAATAGATTTATAACACATGAAATCCTGTGCAACTTCCCTTTTGGCTGCAGACAAGCATCAGGCACTGTAGAGCCACTGGAGTTACTGAAACATCCACAGGAAGAAATGTTGAAGTGACCCCCTAAATAGGATGCTCTGTTTTCAGATACCCAGGTTAGGATACTCGGGAAAAGAGAAGCACAGCTACTGAGTACCTGTAAGCTTTAAACCAAAGCTGTTTTAGGTTAAGCACTTAAAAGGGGAGTGTTAGGGTACATCACAGAAACATTTACCAGTTAGGGCCACTGGGTACTTCCAGTGTTACGTTGTGCTTAAACTAATGCAAGGTACCCTCTTCCATTACAGTTGGGAATAGAACAGAACTGGTTCTCTTCTGTGATTAATATGAAAACCTTGTTTATTGGGCTTACATTGTGTCAAGTTATCAAGTAAAAAATCATTATCATCATACAATAATAATAGATGCTGGCTTACATGGAAGAGAGAAAGGCATGCTGGAGTACAGATTTGTATTTTAAAATCTATTCTAGTTAAATTTTTTATGACGTAAAGTAGAACATAAAATAAAAATATATTTATGTCCTTCTAGGCATTGCTAATAAAGGACTGATTGTCCTTTAAACTGAAGTCTGCAGCACCTTCCACCACCAAACCCTTTCCCACAGTCAGGTTGAGAATGCCTTGTTTTATTTTAATGACTTCTTTGAAGTTTTTGATGTTGAAGGCCAGCAGGGATGGTCACATCTGACTTGCAATGACCTCTGTTACAGCACTAACCAGATGCAATGTACGTTAAGCTTGTAACTCTTGGTAAGAAGATGAGCTTTAGCCAAGCCTCCAGCCTTGAGTTGAAGACAAAGGGGTAGATCTTCCAGTTTAGTTGGTAGTTTGTTTCCATGCCAACCACCATCACAGTTTACAGAAACCATACCTGCCTTGTATTTTCTATGTTTTTAATTCTGAGTTTATCTGTCTCTATCTCCTAGTAGCTAGTTGTTGGTGCCTCCTTCTCTATTAATTGAAACAGGCTTTAAATTGTGCTCTTGGACCTATTGGTTGTTGCAAGCCAGTTAGGTTTCTCTTTTTAGAGAAACTTACAGATAAAGTTCTTAAATCCCTCCAGTAGGGTGTTTCCCGCAGCCTTAAAAATGCTTGGGGGCAGGAAAATAAATCCTTTTCTGCCCCCTCTCTTTCTATTTGAAAGGAAAGATTGGGATGCTGGAGTTGCGTATGCAAGAGTCTCAATTACAAGGCAAGCCACACTTATTTCCTGTTAGCGTTTTGTTGCTGCTTCTGCTGTACTCTCTTAGTTCTCCAGCACATTACTTTGACAGTGTTGTGTTTCAGTGGGAAAACCGATCCCTCCTTGCTCTAACACAGCGGCGAATTGCGTTGATCTGGTCCTTAAACTCAGTTCCGGTTCTCATCTCCAGTTCTTACTTCACTGCAACGTCCTAAATCCTTCAGTGTACAGGAGCTTTATGGGTCGAAGCCTGTATAACTGCAGTTGCAGTTTGGTGTCACTGACTTGCTGAAAGTAAAACACAGTTTGAGTTCTTTTTTTCCCTCCCCAAATCAATTTCAGTTGCTCAGTGGCAGTCACACTCTTCATTTTTACCATCCTGCAAAGGTTTGTGTCACCTGTAAATGTAGCTGCCAGTGACTTTTCTACATTTTTTATTAATTTCCACATGATGATTGAAAATATTGACTGATGCCTGGCGTGGGACCAGTAGGAAGATCTTTATTTGATTGTATATTAACAAAGCCAACTTCAGATTTGCCAGGAGGCATCTCTTAACCATTTAGCATGTTTTCTGTTAGTATTGCTTTTAATTTTTAGAAGGAAAATCACATAATGTAAAGCAGTTGTAAACTTCTACTTGGTAAAGTAACCTGCCTTCAAAAAAATTCATAGATTTAAAGAAAGAAGCGGGGATCATTTGGTAACATCTCTTCTCACCTTCCTTCTCTGATGTCAGTTATGCTTGTGAATAGCGAGTGTCCCTTTCTGTCACTTGGATGCAGAATGACGTCTTATGCTAACTCAGAGCTTTGCTGTCTTGTGCCCTTTACAAAGGGTCATCAGGCACTGCAGAAGGCTTCTCACAAAATCGTGATCTGAACTGAATGGTTTTAATGAATACTAATCCAGGCAGACTTAACAGTAAGGTAAGAGTTTCATAAACACCTTGGACTGAATTGCTCCTCTTCTTAGGGAGATATTTTTTCTCTTGAACAGAATTGTTTCTATTAATCTACCGTGGAAAATACTTCTAATAACATATGGCTTCCTTACAGCTCTTGTCAAATGGAATCCTGTTAGTTCATGCTGGTAATTGGAGAAGGCACTGTTCTGTTCCTGTCTCCAAATACTTGCATGTTTCTAGGGATAGCAACTAGTTAATGTAAAGACTGCAAAAAGAAAAAAAAGATACTTTGCTGTGCGCTGGGCAGCATCTGACCTTAGACTGCTGTAACTTGTGGGGTGCGCTAGAGGCAGGAGCACTCTACCATTGCAGGCATAATAAAGGTAGGAGTTTCAGTGGGCTAAAATAGGCTACTAGGGAATGTTAATAGGAGATGATAGGCTGGCAAAAAAATAGATGGGGAGAGCACATTTCCAGCAAGACAGCCTTCCCTCCCTTAAAGTGTCCATAGTTTACATGGGAAATTGGTACGTGTCCTCAGTGGTAGGGCTGTGTTGTCCCACTCTGAGTTTTGGTTCCCACTCTTTTGCGTCCATGTCCTGCTGTTGTTTTTTTTAAAACCCTTTGTCTATAAACCTGTTTCTTTCTGAATGCAAATACAGCAAAGATCATGAATCAGTGCTGTTGCTCCTGGGTATATGAACATTTTCACAGCCCTCTCTGTGTCAGGATTGGTATCAGCTGCTTATTGTCAGAAGGCGTTCCTTGTTGTAGTCCTCAGTTCTGCCCCTGAACTGCCAGCAATCCCCCTGCTGTCCTCACCCTCCTGCCAGAGCTGTATTTAGGTCTCTGGGATTATTCAGGCATTCAGGATGCCAGGGAAGCTTTCCTCATATGTGTCTCCAAGTTACTGCATGACTGTAACTCTTGCTTGTGTTTGCATGGTGTAAGCCTGAGTTCACTGAGACCCTGAGGCTACCATGACACTAAATACTTAAATAAAATAAAAATGTAGTGAAGCCACTGGAAGCTTGTGCTGCTGTGAGGTGAGTAGAACCGGTGAGAGTGAAATGCCCAGGCAAGTTGTCTGGCATTGCAAGATGGCCCCAGCACCCTCTGGGAGCAGCACAGATGCAGTCAGCTGCTGGGGAAGGGGCTCAAAGCATGCTGTGCCATCATCAAAGCGTGCAGTGTTTTTGCTCGGCTTTGGTCTGATCTGTTTTGGGTCACTGACTAATGTGGAGAGAGCAGAAGTATGTATTGAATGTGCTAGGCGTGCTCTCCAGATACAAATATTTGCTTTCAAGAGCTCCGATATCTGGGTCTGAGTGTTTTGGCAACTTTGTTGGTTTCAGTGTGACCTTTGCAATATAAGCCCATCTGTAAAAACAGCTAGAAGATAGCTATCCATTAGGAAAAGCCCTTAAAGATTTCCCTTTGACCTCTCCCTAACTCTAGTTGCTGCTCTACTCTACAGCTGCTCCTTTAAGGGAATTGCTTTAAAAGTGCTGTTCCCCAGGCCCTAACCCAACCAAACCCAGATGTGTTTTCCCTGTCTGCCTCTGAAATGCACTCTTACTGTTCATCCTCTGCTAGCAAAGGTCTTGCCGTGCCTTTCTACTCGTGTCTACCACCGATGAGTCAGCTGCAGGCTCTGGTGCCCCTGCAAAGCCCACCAGGATGGTGTGGGGTAACCAACTGGAACACAAAAAGTCAATCACTGAAGGACCTGAAGACTCGCTTCAGTCTTGCTGCCTGTAGTAAACCTGGCTGAGGCACGCAGACAAGTCTCCATGGATTACAGGGTGAAGGAAAGCAGACGAGATAAACTGATTTCATGGCCCTGCTGTTTTTCAGTTCATTTATTAAGACAAATAACTTGAAGTCTGAAGTTCTGGTTTATAACCAGAACTTTTGGAGGTGTTCAGTGCAGAGCGCTGACCCCACGTCTGTTGCATCTTCTCTGTTAAAATCTTGTGCAATATTTAGGTGGGTTTCAGCTGTTGCTAGGTTTGAATCTGATCTCATTTGTTTATTTATTTATTTATGGGAGAAGTTCTGAGGAAGCTCTTGCAGTTCCTCTTTATTACAAAGTTCTGTTTTTTACTTTTTCCTTAGATTTCTCAAATGGTTGTGAAAGTGTCTTAACTAGTTCCTGCATGTGTAGTTATGTTGGGCAGAACTTGTGTGCAATCCGCTATTCTGAACTCAGCATGGTTTTCTGAGGCCAAAAAGCAGAACAAGGAGCCAAAACTGTAGATGTGAGGGGAAATAAAACCATTCAGGAAGCTCAATATGCCCTTTAGTTGTTTGGCCTTTTCATTTCATGTTCAATCACTAGATTTTCTCTAGTGTGAAGTGCTTTTTGTGTGTGTGTGTTTTTTTTTTCCTTTAGTCTTTTAACGCTTTTTGGGGAAAAAAATCTGCAGACTGTATTGTTGTATCTCACTCTTGTTTGGTAGGTGCATTAGTGACACCCACAGCCCTTGGAAGGCACCATTATAGTGCTCTGCAGAAGTGTAATTTTACTGTGGCAGTGACAAACACTTGAACTGGGCACAGGCAGCAGCCAAAAGTCAGCTCCTACCCGCTGGTGCAGCTATCTTTCTGCCTGCCGCATGCAAGTGTGGGGTTTTATGTGGTGTTTGTTCATGCTCGGGAGAGAGTTTGAACACTGGTGCTAATTTCATTAAAAATAGATACAAACCCCTCACTTTCTAACACTGTGAGACACACACAGGCTGGGAGAAACATCTGCTACATCAGAGTGTGTTAGCTCCTTCAGTGACTGCTGCAGCTCCCTCCTGCCTTGTTTGTTTGGAAACTGTCTCAGGTAGCATGGGCCCTGCAGTGCTGCACAAACTGGGGAGCAGGGCGGCTTTGCACAAGCATGGCCATGCAAATTCACAGATAAGAAACAGTGATACTTACCATCTCCTTATCTCCTCTTTCCTTCCTTACCCTTGTGCCATCCAAATTACTTCTTCCTTCCCTTTACCCCCCCCCTTTGGATTTGGACATGGGTAACATTGCATCCATCAGCTGTAAGCCCCTCTCCCGCTGCACTGGGGTAGTTCTGGGGTCAGCAGCCAAAAAGCTGAAGAGATGCTTGTGGGCAACTCCTGCACTGCTCTGCAAGGCTGTGCAGACTCTCAGGTGAAAATATACTCAGCTAAAGATGCAAGGTATGTTGCCCGTGGATCATGAATGTCCTGTCCTAACCTGTGGCCAGGAAGGACCAGAAATGCTTCTCTTACTGAGGACGTATCTGCTGCAGAGAAATGACTGACCTTGCTGTCATTATTTTACTGATCAGGTGATAACTTTTTGTACTTCACGCTTCAGTTCACAGTACTTTTAATTTTTTTTTCTTATTTCCTCATCACCAACTAAACATCAAAGAAGTTCTGATTGGCAGCTTGGAAATTTGCGTAAGGTCTGAAAAGGAGATTTATAGGAAACAAGCAGATGGTCTATGAGAGAATTTCCCCAGGAGGTTGCAGTTATTTAAAAATGGGAGAAACTAAATAGACTGTACAAAATTTGACTGTAAAATTAACTGGCCAGCCAGCAGCTAAGTACTTAACCAAAACAATTCAACTTGGCCCCTAGCTTAAGCATGTAATGAAGTGATGTGTCTCTGAGCTGACACTGCACACGTTATTTCAAGTTTCACCTACTAAGTGCGCATGAATGAAGGATGATTGTGCTCTGCATAGCTCTTGTTGGGGTGAGGCATCTCTTGCGTCTCTTTTCACGGTGGCAACATCACTCTTCAGGCATGCAGGAGAATGCGACGAAATGCTCCTCAGTTTAAATGAAATGTAAAGTGCCCCCAGATGCTGTGGTGCATGGGTGACATACAGAAATTGGGGGGTTTGTGTATGGGTGTGTGTTCTTAAATGGAAGATGAGATTTTTAGTTAAATGAAATTATGGGTTCAGGGAAAAAAAAGTGTTCATTATTCTTCAAAAGGTTAAGAAAACTATATTTTTTTTTAATTTATCTCTCTGTGATAAAGTACCCTTTTGGGCAGGAAGATAGGGTAGAATTCTCTCATGCTACATTTTAAATTGAAATACCCAACTGAGAGAACTGTCTGGAATAATAAACAGCATTTAATTACTCTTACGTTCATCTGTCTGTGTTCTGGTTTGTCTCTCCCAGAACTGTACTCCTAGCAGCCAATGCTGTGGGAGCAGCCCTGTGGGCCATGTGCAGACAGCTCTGGGATAGTCCTTTGGCATAACGCTGGTGCACTGGGTGATTAAACTGCATTTCTCTTCCAGCTTGCCATGTTTGCACAGTTCTTTGTAATGGTAGTAAGATACCAATTAAGTTTAGAAACCGACCTTCATAACCTTTGACCTAACCTCCTGGAGTACTTAGAGGAAGAGGGCAAATATCCAAGGGATTATGTGAAGAAAAAAAAAAAAAAAAAAAAAAAGCAAATTCTTTACTAAGCCTGGGTGATGTATACTTCCTTCTATACAAAGCCCGACAACTGTATGTTTATGACAGATTTTTTTTCCCTCCCCTCCAGTAATCCCATTAGCCCCAGTAAGTCAGAGCCTCTGAAAAACAATCTCAGAACTCAGTGGAAAACAATCTCAGAGATCAACTCCAGCTTCCATGTCGTAAGCGCAGATATTAAAGAAAACATCTACATCTAGAGAGTGAAATCATGACCGTGCAGATGCCCAGGCTTAGCGAAGGCAGAAATTTTGCTTGCAAAGTCCTTGTTAGCACTGGTGCTAGGAGAACCAAATCCAGGTATTGCTCTGCATGCACGCAGGAGTCTGCAAGGCTGGCCCTGAGTGGGAGGGGGATTCTGTTGTTTAACTGTAAAGGGTATGAAAATAGATGGGTTTTGAACCCTGCCATTGATAGAGTTAGTCTTGCAGTTGGATGTTTACTGCTTGCTAAAGTATATGAGATCAAGTCAAATATATAGAAACAAACGTAATATGTCCTGTTTCAAAGCTAGGAAGTGTATTGCACTCAGAATGATTAATTTCAGTTGTTTGTTTCACTGTTTGTTTGTCTTAATTTCACTGTATTCACTTAATTTGTAGTGCAGGCTTTGAGAATGCCATATGACTATGTTTTCCCTAGCAAGGTGTATTTTTTTGGCTTCCTTTGCAGAAACAGATCTCTCTATAAAGTAGCTTTCCTGTACCTGTTTTATTCATCAGCTTACTTACCTGGTAGTACGTAAGGTACAGGACTGGATTCATGCACGGACACTGCCTTCTGACTTGGGCAGCCCTGCTAATTCTTTGGAAGCTTCTTGGTTCCCTTTTTATAAAATAGTGATGGAGGACCTGGAGGAGACAGTTATGGCCCCAGCTTTTAGGTTTTTAAAACCTTAGCCTCCTTGAGGTTTATCTGGAGAATTTTGATAAGTATTTTCATAACCTTTGTTACGGATTTGGTAAATTTTTACGTGGGTTTGATTTTGCACAGGACTTTTCCGTTTTAAAAAGGGATATTCTACCTGGGGGAAGGAAGAAAGAGAGAGTTAAAGGGAAAAATCCTCACCTCACTGTTAGAGGAGGTGAAAGAAGAGTCCCTTTAAAGTGAATAACCAGTCACAACTGAGCACTAGGTGACTCTTGAGTGCGTTGAGTATCATTTTCTCTTTGGCCCTTCTCAGTTGTCTTCAGCCTCGGTCTCTCACTTTCTGCCTAACTTGTACCTGGGGCACTGAGAGAAAGCAAGGACTGCCTTGAGTTTCAGTATGACCTGAGAGGTGTCTGTGACCTGAGAGTTACGTCCCAAATGAACAGCCATGGTGCAGGGGTTAGGAAGTTGCAAGTACTCTCTCGCTGTAAATAATGCATTAAACCTGCATGCCCTTTACAGGAAGCTAAACATTTGTGAGAGCCTTGACAGTTGCGTTTGGATGGCTCTGTCGTTTGGATTGCAGCAGGTAACTGATAAACAGATGCCAGATAACTTGTGTATCTAACAGAAATCAAAACAAAACAGTTCTGATAAATAGTACAGAACCTGCAAGTGGCATTTATTGATATTTGCCTGTTGCAGTAACTGCACTCACAAATAAAGTACTTGCAAATTAGTCCTGTATTTGTTCACTCTTTGGAAGAATGTCTGAAAGTAAGTGATTTTGGTAGTCAGTTTGCAAAGTTGTAGTAGATGGTGGAATTTATTGCTCAGGAGAAGAACCATGTGAATTTATACCCCATATTCTTCCACCCACTAACTTCCCCTGACCTCTTTTCTCTGTATACAGCCAACTGAACTCGCCAGCTAGAGCAAGTATTTATTTTTCATCTTCTTTTTGTTGTATTGTTTTCTGACTTGTCCCACTCTTTCTGTCTTCAGTGTTCATCTTTACATGGCTTCTCCGATTCCCTTAGGAATAAGAAAAAGTCATTTCAAAAGAACTGACTGGTATTGTATAGTCCAGAGATGTGGCCCTGTGCTTATCGTTCTTTCTTTCACTTCTACCTACATGGACTTGTAATATTTAAAAAGAAAAGAAATCACCAGATTTATTGGTTTCACTAAGTAAAGGAAAGAAACTGCATCTGGGAGAGGCTCCATGCTCTTTGAACACAGGGAAAACTGCTATGCTTCATAGCACAAAAATTGTTAGGGATTGCTTTTGGGAAGGGGGAAGAGGTGGACATCAGCTGCAGCAAGGAATGGAGCGTGTTCATGGGAGCTCTCATGCATTATTCATCACAGGCTCCTTTCACTTGATCAGCTGGAGGATGTAGTTAGTCTAGTTCGAGCTCCACTAGTATTATATTTAGGGGGCTTAAACAAGCCCGGGCAAGCACAGTACCAACTCCTTCTCTTCATCTGCAGGCAAATGTAGGGCAGTCAGCAGCTTTGCTTACACAGCTCCATCTCTTTAGTCTGCCTAACAGGAGTCATGCAATCAGGGGAAGCTACACTGAGGATGCACACATGCATTCGTGCTGGAAAATGAAGCTTCAGGTAGGCGAATGCCTTGTCAGCAGAGTATTGTGGCTTGCAGTTTGTTGTAGGGATGCTGTTAAACCTTGCGGAATAAATATGTATGTTAGGGCAGCCGGTTGAAAGGCTGCTGTAGAGGCTTCTCATTAGAGCGCTACATGAGCGATCCCTTGTAGTGTGGTACTTTGTTCAGTCCTAATTGTGAAGCTGCGTTTTGTTGTTATTATTAAGCACCTTTCTTTCATGCACACTAGCATTCTTCTGAAGGTGCTGGTTATTAAAAGTAGAGCGGTAGCTTGCTGTTGTTTTTTTGTTGTTGTTGTTGTTTTTTGTTTTTCTTCTGCTGATGGTTTTGGTCTTTTTTTTTCTTTTAAACTCAATTTTTAATTGTACTGGTATTAGCACTTTTATTTGGGGGGAGGTAACCATAAGAGATTCTGCTAAAACACAGCTGGGTGTGATAAGCCTTAAGCTTCAATTGTGTCCTTTCAGAGTGTGTGCATTTGAATGGCTGCAGTATTTACTACTTTTTTTTTCTTTCTTTTTTTTTTTTTTTTCTGAATAAAGATGTTCGGAAATGGTGGCTTGCATTCTCAAAAGCTTGTCTATATTTTCTAATGATATCAGTTCTAAAAGAAGTCTGTATTCCTTCTCCGTACATGCTTTGTATATTTAGATCATCATGGCTCAAGCAACACCACTAGTTCAGTTTAGACAAAGAAGGGGATTTTGCAAAACCTTATGGAACAATAACAAAGGGTCTTTGTTCGGTTCTGTGAGCATTATTTGCTCTGTAACGTGTGGGTTTGTGCATGTGTGAGAAAGGGAAGAATGCAAACGCGTAATTTCGTTTGGCAAGAATGTTCAAATGTTTTTTGCTTTGTGTGTCTTAAGTATGGATGCTGCTTCTGGCAGTGAACTGCACGGGTGCATGTGCATGTGTCCTGCATGCCTGCCTTCCCTGTTGAGGGGGGTGGTTTGCTTTGGGGGGGAGGCTTTTCATTGTTTTTGTTGTTCATGTTGTTTCGGTTTTTGTTTTTTGAGAGAGAGAGGGGTGGGCTGCTGAAAACTCCAAACTTGAGAGTGCAAAGATTGAGTCCTTGCTGGACAACTAGGGTGAAATGCTGTGCTGTGCAGACAAGCTGCTTTCTTTTAAAAATGGTAGCTTTAAGTCTGATTCAGTGTTTAGTAAATAAGTATTACTAGTGGAAGCAGAAATTGTCAGCTTTAAGTGAAATCCCCCAGGAGGAGATTAATGATCACATGCTTTTGGTGAAGCTTAAATGTACACTGCCTGGCAGTATGTTTTCTTTCAAGATTACTTGATCACCTAAATAGAACTTGTGTGTACACAAGAATGTGGTATTTAGTGACTTCTCTGTTTTCCTTTTGCTAGCAACTAGGAGTGACTGTATTTTGTCACACACTACCACCTGTGGTTTTGTGGGGTGGGGCACATCAGTACTTTTGAGAGTCCTAAATAACTTGAAATCTTCAGTTTTTAAAAACTTTCAGCTCCTTTGCACTTACTATGTTAAAGGTCCTTAAATTATATGCTGTGCATACAGCGAGAATTGATCCATCACTTGAATTATGCAGATGTTTCTGTATTTTTGTAAGGTAAGGAGAAGGACAGTCTAATGCTCTTTTGAAAATAGACTGTGAAAACTTCCAATGTGTAAGGTCCTTGCTTCATGGAAACTCACTACCAGGGCTCTTTTTCTGATTTCCTGAGACTTCGGAGGTTCCAGGCGTTCAATTACTTGATTGAGGTCAGTGGAATGAAGAGATAGGTTTGGGGTTCTGTTATTTAAACTTTAAGGTTTTGTTTTTACATTACTAGCATATTTTCCTGCTGCACTACTTGGTTAAACCTGTAGTGTAGAGCCCTGTTGTCTGCCATCAGGGGATAGAGAAGGAAGTTATTTCTGCACTTTCATATTTAATGCACTGGGATAATGTGTTGATAGTTCCTAAAAGCATCTCTGTGTTGTTCTTTTTCAACTATCAACATTCAGGTTTTGCATAATTTTTATTTTTTTAATTATCAGATACTGATTTAATACTGTCACTTTAGAACAAAATGGCAATTACAGCCTTACTGGTAAAGAGAGGACTCAAGCATGCTCATCTCTGGTGTAAACCAGTTTGGGCCCAGACAGGAGAATTATCTTTGACATGCCATTTGAAGGCACTCAGGCTTCTGCCTGTGCTGCAGAAATTTCTCAGAATCCTTGTGCAGCTGAGGCATAAGGAACCTAGATGGACTATGACACTGCAGATCGCAAAATCTCATTCCTGAGGAGAGGAGGTTGCTTTATTTAGGTGCTTGCAATTTTCTAATTGACTCATTAATAGTAATAATAATGAAATAAGGAATTGTCCCATGTCTGGATCAAAATGACTGCAAAGGTTCACAAAGATTTGCTCCATTATCAAAGAATGAGGAAAATATTCGGACTGAGCAAGAGTACTTCAGGCATTACTTACAATCCAGGAAGGTGAGAGCTTGCACTGAACAAAAAAGTTAACTAATGAATAAGGTGGAAAAAGGGTTTAACTCCAGTTTTTGCTAATTCTTTAATGGATCATGGTGAAGAGTTGGAATCAAACCAGAAAGGGAAACATGATACTCTGTATTGAGACTGAGGTGAGGAGGAAACCTTAAGATTTTGCTGGATAAAACTCCATATCAGTTTTATTTCCAATCTCAGCATGTCTATGTAATGGAATATAATGATTCCTACTGCTACAGTAAGAAATACAGTGAAAATATACAAAATTTGGCAGCAGCAAGAAACAACACAAACTAAAATGAAAAGTATGCTTATGTTGGTATTAAAGTAGTGAACGTAAGAGGTGTTATTAACTAGTTCTGTCATAAAAAGGCAACATCTTATTGTAATAGCATCTAAATTAAACATTTGCAGCTATGATTTCCTTGGGAAAAGTGGGAAAAACAGATAAGGCCAAGTGTGGAGTGGCCTCTTTTGTTGGACCTATCAAGCAGTGAAGAAACGTTGTTTTTATATTTCTCAGCTGACAAGGAATCTTAAAGGTAGATGAACAGATGTACATTTGTTGCCATTTCATTGTTTTTTTTTTTTGTTAATTTTAAAAGACATGAAGAATAAGCTTAGATTGAAAATGAAGTTTTCAGCAGTGCAAAATGAAACAGCTTCTTCCTTCTGAAGTGCTGGGGCTGCAGGTGGGAGGCTTCTTTGCACAGGGTTAGTAAGAGTAGGGACAGAGGCTGCTTGTCCCAAGCAACACTTCCCCAGACTTCTGTGTCTCATTGTCTTAAATGCTTACTACAACCACAGGATGTGCTGATACCATGAAAACAGAGCAGTGAGGAATGAAACCATGTCAATCCTTTTCCTCCTTTCCAAGCTTGAAAGCCTTGGAGATTTGTTAGGAACTGTGAATCTGTGTTTCTTGTTTGTGAAGGACATGAGTGTGTGTTTCTGGTTCAGAGTAGCGTATATTGTCCTAAGGTCAAAGGGTGTTGTGGTCTGGCCATCCCCATGACCACTAGGAAAATAAATCATACTCAACCCAGACTGGCTCTCCTCTTCTTACTGGTGCAGTGGATTTAGTCCAAGACATCAGTAGAAGGATGCTGATGTCTTCATATGGTTACTGTTGTAGGAGGAGTGGTTTCAATAACAGCAACATTTTACTGTGTTCTCAGGAAGAATTGCTAGCAGTTGAGGGAAAGGTGGGCATGTGGCATGACAGTGACGGGACTAGAGGTCCTGGTGGAGAAGATTTTTATAGTAGATACCCCACTTGATTGTCATCTAATGGTGGCATACGGTGGTAGAACTTGGTGAACAGTAGAGTGAGCTGTCAGTGATTGCCACAGCAGGATGGGAATGACTGCAATGTGGGCAGAGGTTACAGTAGGATACTGACCATGTGCACATGGTTGTCTGACCACACCTTTCACCTCGGTGGACTGACTGCAAGTCAGGGCTTGACTGCTGATGCAAGCAAACTCCAGTCCAAAAGCTGTGGAAGCATATCACTGCAGAGCTTTGCCTAGCCACGTAGTCTCTGAGCAAGTCCTGGGCACAGTGCGCAGTGATATGCTATCTTGGTGGCACAGCTCTGGTTTGCTCTGACGTTATTTGTGCATTCCTATTAAAGTAACGGCAGAATTAAGAGGTAGGAGGTAAAGTAGTGTTCTGATGCTTTGCAAGGTTTTGTGTTCAATAAATGGTAATGTGGCGTTGCAGTTGTGCCGTGGAGCTCCCCAGCCTTGCATTTACCTCACAGTGAAGTTTAGAGACCAGTCTTGTGGTGAGGTGACTGTATACCAGCATGGCATCCAAGCTTAAAGCTAGCAGAAAGACATTGCAACACGGTTGGCAAATGTTGGTGTAGGGATGTTTACGACTTTTGGTTCAGATCCAAAATCATGAAGACAGATAGGCCAGTTGGAGCTGCAAACCTTTCCAAGTCAGACCACCTCTATGTCAAACTTTCGGAGCTTTGGCCATTGTGCCTTTCCTGTGTTTCTGGAGGAGTTTTTGTGAAGCTAGTGAACACTGGCTTGAAAGGCACTGAGAAAATTGGAGGTCAGGAAGGAACTGACAGCAGCAGCTATTGCAGTTTGGGATTTGGGGAATGCATTTTTGTTTTATCTTCCTGCAGTGGAGAGCACAGTCCTCTATAGGATTGTCCCAGGGTATTTTTATCTAAGGGGGTCTCTGCACCACATGTATCTAAGTCACTGCTGGTGGCATTTATTTTCCTACTTGCTTCCTGTTATACATTGTTGGTTTTCTGATTTCTCTATTGGTTTTTGTTTATTTTGTTTTTTATCCTAAGGGCCTAAATTCCATTGCTGGACAGATTTGTCTCCCATATGGGAGGAGAGAATAGTGTTCTCTTGAATCCTTCAGGACTAAATGTATATCTCATGAATGATGATTATTCCAGAGAACTGACGCAAAGAACAAAATTGTCCCTTATGTT
Source organism: Aythya ferina (assembly GCF_964211825.1). Classification (NCBI taxonomy): domain Eukaryota; kingdom Metazoa; phylum Chordata; class Aves; order Anseriformes; family Anatidae; genus Aythya; species Aythya ferina. Next base: position 4,343 of record NW_028181230.1, on the reverse strand, counting down.
CACAATAGAAGGAATCCTGAAGTTGTCAACAAAGTTGAAATCACAGATAGAATTGAGAACATAACTGCTGTACCAGGTTGGGCCAAAGCATTTTTTGTCAGTATGCAAAGTAGGTGCTTGGAGACCAGAATAAAAGCAGGCATATAATTATGTAATATGTCTAAAAGTAGTTATATCATCAAGCATATGCTTTTCCCCAGAAAGTTCTCCCGGCCTCCACTGATTTATAGCTCAAGGACTTTTCTGTATTCGTATTTAATAGTTCTTACTAGATTCCTCTTCCACTAATATCTCCAACAGGTTTTTGGACCCAAATAAAATGTTGAGAATCCACAGCCACATGGGGCAAAGGGTCCCACCATTAAATACAGATTGTACAAAAAATTGTCTCTCTTGTTCTGAATAGCTCATTTCATTGGCTGCCTCCTGGGAGAAAAGCGTGGTAGTTTCCTAGTTGTTTTCTCCATGACTGTCATGATTCTCTGTGTGCTTATCACATGCAGCCTCTCAGTTATCACTTTTCCATGTTGAAGAGCCCCAGTCTCTCTAGTCATTTCTTCAGTGGAAAACATTCACACATTTAGTCACCCCATTACCCATTTCGTATCCTTTTCAGTCTTACTAACTCTTGTTTGATTTCTGTGGGATTAGAATGGCACGTGGTATTTAAGGTGATATTTCTGAAGAACATGGGGATTCCCTGTTTTATTTTCCATCCTTTCCTTAATAATTACAAATACTTGTGGAGGTTTTTTGATTTTTTTGTTTTGTTTGTTTGTTTTTGTTAATTTGATCACTGCTAAGCACTCAGCTGATGTTTCTCTAAAATTTATTCTAGAACCTGAAGATTGTATTCCTAAGTTCCTGGACCCCAGCCTCGAATATGTAAAATTCAAACCGTCACTTCACATTTATCCATCCTGCGTTTCATCTGCTGTTTTAGCAACTGCTAAAATTGTTGTTTATATTTCTGCACCTTGTCTTTGTTAAAGACAGGAAGCTCTACAGGAAGACAACTTTGAAACCTCAGTATCTTGCTTTTCAGACTGTTTTGTATTAAGTAGCATGGGCCCTGGCATGGATACCTGTGGCACTCTACTTGGTGACTCCCTTTTGCTATGAAAACTTTGTTTTCTTTATTTGTAGTAAAACAACAACAACCATAACAACCAACACCTCTCCATTTACTTTAGTCCATTATTTGCCTTTCCTTTTATCTGTGGTAGCATAGAAAACCCAGAACTAGTCAACCTACATTACCTGGATTACAGAAAGAATTTGACAAAATTTCAACCCTAAATATCCTGAAGTCTATGTGTTTATTGAGGTGCTTTCAAGGGAAGTGGGGAAGGATCCTAAACTATTTAATTTGTGAAAATATCTTTCTTTTACAAAAGCAGTAATGTATAAGATTTATTCACTAGGTTGCTGGTGCTTTACTCACTGATCTTGTGCAGTATAGAGGTTGGCCTTCCTACTTTATATTTTCCTCAGTACCTCCTGGGACCTTTGCTAGAAACAAGTATGGCTAAAACAGTTTTAAGCAGGAGGCTTGAGGAATATTCTGACTTGGTACAAAACTTGTCTTTTCTGTACAAGTGCCTTTCCTTCTCAAACTAGGGTTGTTTTTGCTGGGGTATCACTGTAGAGCTATCTAACACTGTGCTTCTTTATAAATATTAAACCTTGGCATCAGTCATGGCAAGGTAATTCATATTGCTGTTGATTTATCAATAAATATTTTTTTTTTACCTTATATGTTTTTAAGTTTTCCATATATTTCTTTGGACTTCTAAGAGCTGAACTGGGCTGTCAGTATGGTCCTTGCTTGTGCCACCTCCAGTTTCTGGTGGCATTTAGAGTCCCTGTGGTGTTTATAGCAAGACTTCAGTTAAAGTAGCTTTTGGGAACATGTACTTTCCCTCTTAAAGCATTATTTTTTGGTACTTTGGAGTGATATTGGCACTGAAGATAACTCATATGTCTCATTTTACTAGGTACTGTAGATATGTAGGTAAAGACCACCTTTGTTCTCAAAACTTCCAATCTAAAAAAGTGAGTCCACAGGGCAAGAGAAGAAAGTTTTGCTTGCTCCATTTTACATCCAAGGAACTAAATTATAAATTGAAATGGCTTGCCCAAGGAGCATACAAAAACAGTGATGAAACCACGAACTGAAAGTGCGTCTCCCAACACAACAATCAGCGATATATCTGTGACTGCTTCTTTCACGGAAACTTCAGAGTGTTTTCAGTTGGGCCATTTCCTTCTGAGGCCTGAACTCTTTAAGCAGAGGAGATGCTAGGAGTACCTGGAAATGGAGGAAAAGGCTTATCTCTGGGTTTGTTTTGTTCTTCTGTTAAAAGCTTTCTGTTAAATGGTCGTATGTGATTACTGTAATTCTCAAAGCTTTGGTACAGATGGTATATTGATTTCTGAGTGGCATCAGTGGATTTTAACTACACCTAGTAAAGGCATCCTGACACTAACTAGTATTGGTGATTCCAATTAGCACAAGTTGTCGTCTCTTCATGATGATTACTCAGCTATACTGCCTTCTGGCAACACTTTTTTTTTTTCAAGAGTTAGATGTGTCTCCCTGGTTTGAAAGAAGGGTGTCTAGCAGTATCCTTTTTAAAAGATAATAATGTGGTGTGACAGAGTTGTCTTTCTCTCTCATACACATCATGACCATAAGTGTTGTAGCTACCAAACCATATCTTTTGAGCTTGTTAATAATGCTTTGAGGGCCATGTTGAATCTTTCTTTCTGAGATGTCTGAGATGCATCAAAAGGACTACAGAGGTTTTAGAAGAGTAGAAAGCCTATCAACTACGATAGAAATCAGTCAGCCCCAGTGGGGAAACTCTACTTGACAATGTTAGAAGAGCATTTGGAGAAGAACAAAGATAGTCAAAACTATTCAGTTGAAGCTACAGAACAGGCCTCAACTTTGCAAAGTTACTATAGTGTTGATTTCCGGAGGAAAAACAAGACCAGGGGAAAAAAAAAAAAAACAAAAAAAAAAAAAAAAAAAAACAACAAAGGAACACCCTTCTTTCTGGCCTTTTAAAACCATAAACCTGTAAGGAACAGAGAATTTCAGATTATGTTGTTCTTGCCTCTACCTCTCCTTTTTGATGTCTTTTTGTGGCTTGTTCTCCTTCCCTTTCATGTCTTTTCTTGATGTGTTTTTAACATCAGCATTTAATTTTTGTTAAATATCACTTCTGGATATGTTGTTTTCACTTACGGATTCTTTTCATTTGTTGCTAAAGCTACCCACTTCTTTCCCATAGTTGCATTTGCTAAAAATATTCTTTTGTAATGTTTCTTAGAATCCATGTATTTCTTAACTAGCAACATCCCTTTCTCATCTGTCTACTATATATGGATGATGGACAAAGATCATGATTAGGGGCTTTTCTGCTTCTGCTTTATTACCTTGATTACAAGATCACCAGATAACTAATGCTGCTAGATAAATATGCTTGATGACTTACAGGTGTGTGGGAACCTTACATGCCTTAAACATGGATGATCAAGAACTGCCAAGCCATCAACATCTCGCCGGTGTTCTTAGAAACTAGGATTTAATGAGTCAGAGGAGCTCAAGTAGCAGTCCAAAGACATTTGTTCTGAAGTTCCTCTACTGCCCTTAGGAGCAAAACCTATGAGATTCATATCACCTTTCAACTCTTGTTTTAGTCATTTACTTTCGTGCAAGACCAGTTCCACAATAGGTTTGAAAGAAGTGGCACTTGTCTCTCCCAGTATGGCTTCATGGTGCTTTTTTTGTGAAGATACCTGTGAGGAAATCAGACGGGCCCAGCTCAAGCCTTTTGTCATACAGCCAGACATGCATATCCCCAGGTGTTTCTTCCAAGTTTTCTTTTTTGTTATTATCTGCAGACAGCAGAAGGGTGCTGTACAGATGGGCCTAAAGACATAGGATGCGCTCCAGTGAGCTTATTGTCTCAGTGAAGGTGAGATAATGAAGAAGAGTTTTCGAAGAGGGTGATTTTTCCATTTCTTCAGTTAAGCAGTTCAGGACTGAAAGACTACACAGGTTTGTTCACTTTTTTCCCTCTGTCTTATCCCTCATTTCTCCATAGTCCATTGTTGAGGGACTGCATGCAAAGGACATAATGACTTGAACCCGTTGGCTATGTGGAAACCTTAAACAGACAGCCTTGCCTCTGCGAATGGCAGCCTTATTTGGCAAAAAATAAAATAAAATAAAAAATCCAGAATTTGAGTCCTAGAAAAGAAAATGGTGATATTTGCCTAAAACCAAAAAACATATGTATTGCTTCTGAGATTTAACACTTTTGAAAGTATAG
>NW_028181231.1:0-80791 GCF_964211825.1 Aythya ferina | reverse complement strand
TTGGAAAAGGGTAAATTGTGGTTTTTGGAGAAGATCAGGTAGTTTTAGGGTGTCTTTGGGGTGGATCTATGGTTTTGGGGGTTTTCTTCCAGTTTTGGTGGTGATGCCTTTCTTGTTTGGCTATTTTTTCAGGTTTTTGGGGTCTCAGTTGGGTTCTGTTGGGTTCTCGTTGGTCATCGTGTTGTAAAAGTGTAAATTGTGGGTTTTGGAGAACTTCAGGTAGGTTTAGGGGGAGTTTTCGCGTGGATTCATGGTATTTGGGGTTTTCTTCTTTTTGGGGGAGTGATCCTCTCCTTTCTTCGGGTGATTTTGAAGTGTTTTGGGGTTTCCGTTGCGTTTCGTTGAATTCCTAATGTGTTTTATGGTGGTTTGGAGTGTGCTTTGGGATTAGGAGAACATCAGGTAGGTTTAGGGTGTCTTTGGGGTGGATCTATGGTATTTGGGGTTTTCTTCTATTTTTTGGCGTGATCCTGTTCTTTTTTGGGGTGTATTTGAAGTGTTTTGGGGTCTCCGTTGGGTTTTGTTTGGTTCTCGTTGGTCATCATGGTGGAAAAGGGTAAATTGTGGTTTTTGGAGAAGATCAGGTAGGTTTAGGGTGTCTTTGGGGTGGATCTATGGTTTTGGCGGATTTTCTTCCAGTTTTGGGGGTGATGCCGTTCTTGTTTGGGGTGTTTTTGACGTTTTTTGGGGTCTCTGTTGGGTTCTGTTGGGTTCTCGTTGGTCATCGTGATGGAAAAGGGTAAATTGTGGTTTTTGGAGAACATCAGGTAGGTTTAGGGTGTCTTTGGGGTGGATCTATGGTTTTGGGGGATTTTCTTCCAGTTTTGGGGGTGATGCCGTTCTTGTTTGGGGTGTTTTTGACGTTTTTTGGCGTCTCTGTTGGGTTCTGTTGGGTTCTCGTTGGTCATCGTGTTGGAAAAGGGTAAATTGTGGGTTTTGGAGAACATCAGGTAGTTTTAGGGTGTCTTTGGGGTGGATCTATGGTTTTGGGGGATTTTCTTCCAGTTTTGGGGGTGATGCCGTTCTTGTTTCGGGTTTTTTTTGACGTTTTTTGGGGTCTCCGTTGGGTTTTGTTGGGTTCTCGTTGGTTATCATGGTGGAAAAGGGTAAATTGTGGGTTTTGGAGAACATCAGGTAGGTTTAGGGTGGTTTTGGGGTGGATCTATGGTTTTGGGGGATTTTCTTCCAGTTTTGGGGGTGATGCCGATATTTTTTGGGGTGTTTTTTACGTGTTTTGGGGTCTCCATTAGGTTTTGTTGGGTTCTTGTTGGTCATTATGTTAAATAGGTGTGGATTGTGGGTTTTGGAGAAGATCAGGTAGGTTTAGGGTGGTTTTGGGGTGGATCTATGGTTTTGGCGGATTTTCTTCCAGTTTTGGGGGTGATGCCGTTCTTGTTTGGGGTGTTTTTGACGTTTTTTGGGGTCTCCGTTGGGTTTTGTTGGGTTCTCGTTGGTTATCATGGTGGAAAAGGGTAAATTGTGGGGTTTGGAGAACATCAGGTAGGTTTAGGGTGGTTTTGGGGTGGATCTATGGTTTTGGGGGATTTTCTTCCAGTTTTGGGGGTGATGCCGTTCTTGTTTGGGGTGTTTTTGACGTTTTTTGGGGTCTCAGTTGGGTTCTGTTGGGTTCTCGTTGGTCATCGTGTTGGAAAAGGGTAAATTGTGGTTTTTGGAGAAGATCAGGTAGGTTTAGGGTGGGTTTTGGGGTGGATCTATGGTTTTGGCGGATTTTCTTCCAGTTTTGGTGGTGATGCCGTTCTTGTTTGGGGTGTTTTTGACGTTTTTTGGGGTCTCCGTTGGGTTTTGTTGGGTTCTCGTTGGTCATCATGGTGGAAAAGGGTAAATTGTGGGTTTTGGAGAACATCAGGTAGGTTTAGGGTGGTTTTGGGGTGGATCTATGTTTTTGGGGGATTTTCTTCCAGTTTTGGGGGTGATGCCGATATTTTTTGGGGTGTTTTTTACGTGTTTTGGGGTCTCCATTAGGTTTTGTTGTGTTCTTGTTGGTCATTATGTTAAATAGGAGTGGATTGTGGGTTTTGGAGAACATCAGGTAGGTTTAGGGTGGTTTTGGGGTGGATCTATGGTTTTGGGGGATTTTCTTCCAGTTTTGGTGGTGATGCCGATATTTTTTGGGGTGTTTTTTACGTGTTTTGGGGTCTCCATTAGGTTTTGTTGTGTTCTTGTTGGTCATTATGTTAAATAGGAGTGGATTGTGGGTTTTGGAGAACATCAGGTAGGTTTAGGGTGGTTTTGGGGTGGATCTATGGTTTTGGGGGATTTTCTTCCAGTTTTGGTGGTGATGCCGTTCTTGTTTGGGGTGTTTTTGACGTTTTTTTGGGGTCTCAGTTGGGATCTGTTGGGTTCTCGTTGGTCATCGTGTTGGAAAAGGGTAAATTGTGGTTTTTGGAGAAGATCAGGTAGGTTTAGGGTTGTTTTGGGGTGGATCTATGTTTTTGGGGGATTTTCTTCCAGTTTTGGGCGTGATGCCGATATTTTTTGGGGTGTTTTTTACGTGTTTTGGGGTCTCCATTAGGTTTTGTTGTGTTCTCGTTTGTCATTATGTTAAATAGGAGTGGATTGTGGGTTTTGGAGAACATCAGGTAGTTTTAGGGTGGTTTTGGGGTGGATCTATGGTTTTGGGGGATTTTCTTCCAGTTTTGGGGGTGATGCCGTTCTTGTTTGGGGTGTTTTGACGTTTTTTGGGGTCTCTGTTGGTTTCTGTTGGGTTCTCGTTGGTCATCGTGTTGGAAAAGGGTAAATTGTGGTTTTTGGAGAAGATCAGGTAGTTTTAGGGTGTCTTTGGGGTGGATCTATGGTTTTGGGGGTTTTCTTCCAGTTTTGGTGGTGATGCCATTCTTGTTTGGCTATTTTTTCAGGTTTTTGGGGTCTCAGTTGGGGTTCTGTTGGGTTCTCGTTGGTCATCGTGTTGTAAAAGTGTAAATTGTGGGTTTTGGAGAACTTCAGGTAGGTTTAGGGGGAGTTTTCGCGTGGATTCATGGTATTTGGGGTTTTCTTCTTTTTGGGGGAGTGATCCTCTCCTTTCTTCGGGTGATTTTGAAGTGTTTTGGGGTTTCCGTTGCGTTTCGTTGAATTCCTAATGTGTTTTATGGTGGTTTGGAGTGTGCTTTGGGATTAGGAGAACATCAGGTAGGTTTAGGGTGTCTTTGGGGTGGATCTATGGTATTTGGGGTTTTCTTCTATTTTTTGGCGTGATCCTGTTCTTTTTTGGGGTGTATTTGAAGTGTTTTGGGGTCTCCGTTGGGTTTTGTTTGGTTCTCGTTGGTCATCATGGTGGAAAAGGGTAAATTGTGGTTTTTGGAGAAGATCAGGTAGGTTTAGGGTGTCTTTGGGGTGGATCTATGGTTTTGGCGGATTTTCTTCCAGTTTTGGGGGTGATGCCGTTCTTGTTTGGGGTGTTTTTGACGTTTTTTGGGGTCTCTGTTTGGTTCTGTTGGGTTCTCGTTGGTCATCGTGATGGAAAAGGGTAAATTGTGGTTTTTGGAGAAGATCAGGTAGGTTTAGGGTGTCTTTGGGGTGGATCTATGGTTTTGGGGGATTTTCTTCCAGTTTTGGGGGTGATGCCGTTCTTGTTTGGGGTGTTTTTGACGTTTTTTGGCGTCTCTGTTGGGTTCTGTTGGGTTCTCGTTGGTCATCGTGTTGGAAAAGGGTAAATTGTGGGTTTTTGGAGAACATCAGGTAGTTTTAGGGTGTCTTTGGGGTGGATCTATGGTTTTGGGGGATTTTCTTCCAGTTTTGGGGGTGATGCCGTTCTTGTTTCGGGGTTTTTTTGACGTTTTTTGGGGTCTCCGTTGGGTTTTGTTGGGTTCTCGTTGGTTATCATGGTGGAAAAGGGTAAATTGTGGGTTTTGGAGAACATCAGGTAGGTTTAGGGTGGTTTTGGGGTGGATCTATGGTTTTGGGGGATTTTCTTCCAGTTTTTGGGGGTGATGCCGATATTTTTTGGGGTGTTTTTTACGTGTTTTGGGGTCTCCATTAGGTTTTGTTGGGTTCTTGTTGGTCATTATGTTAAATAGGTGTGGATTGTGGGTTTTGGAGAAGATCAGGTAGGTTTAGGGTGGTTTTGGGGTGGATCTATGGTTTTGGCGGATTTTCTTCCAGTTTTGGGGGTGATGCCGTTCTTGTTTGGGGTGTTTTTGACGTTTTTTTGGGGTCTCCGTTGGGTTTTGTTGGGTTCTCGTTGGTTATCATGGTGGAAAAGGGTAAATTGTGGGTTTTGGAGAACATCAGGTAGGTTTAGGGTGGTTTTGGGGTGGATCTATGGTTTTGGGGGATTTTCTTCCAGTTTTGGTGGTGATGCCGTTCTTGTTTGGGGTGTTTTTTGACGTTTTTTGGGGTCTCAGTTGGGTTCTGTTGGGTTCTCGTTGGTCATCGTGTTGGAAAAGGGTAAATTGTGGTTTTTGGAGAAGATCAGGTAGGTTTAGGGTGGTTTTGGGGTGGATCTATGGTTTTGGCGGATTTTCTTCCAGTTTTGGTGGTGATGCCGTTCTTGTTTGGGGTGTTTTTGACGTTTTTTGGGGTCTCCGTTGGGTTTTGTTGGGTTCTCGTTGGTCATCATGGTGGAAAAGGGTAAATTGTGGGTTTTGGAGAACATCAGGTAGGTTTAGGGTGGTTTTGGGGTGGATCTATGTTTTTGGGGATTTTCTTCCAGTTTTGGTGGTGATGCCGATATTTTTTGGGGTGTTTTTTACGTGTTTTGGGGTCTCCATTAGGTTTTGTTGTGTTCTTGTTGGTCATTATGTTAAATAGGAGTGGATTGTGGGTTTTGGAGAACATCAGGTAGGTTTAGGGTGTCTTTGGGGTGGATCTATGGTTTTGGGGGATTTTCTTCCAGTTTTGGGGGTGATGCCGTTCTTGTTTGGGGTGTTTTTTACGTGTTTTGGGGTCTCCATTAGGTTTTGTTGGGTTCTTGTTGGTCATTATGTTAAATAGGTGTGGATTGTGGGTTTTGGAGAAGATCAGGTAGGTTTAGGGTGGTTTTGGGGTGGATCTATGGTTTTGGCGGATTTTCTTCCAGTTTTGGGGGTGATGCCGTTCTTGTTTGGGGTGTTTTTGACGTTTTTTGGGGTCTCCGTTGGGTTTTGTTGGGTTCTCGTTGGTTATCATGGTGGAAAAAAGTAAGTTGTGGGTTTTGGAGAACATCAGGTAGGTTTAGGGTGGTTTTGGGGTGGATCTATGGTTTTGGTGTATTTTCTTCCAGTTTTGGGGGTGATGCCGTTCTTGTTTGGGGTGTTTTTGACGTTTTTTGGGGTCTCTGTTGGGTTCTGTTGGGTTCTCGTTGGTCATCGTGTTGGAAAAGGGTAAATTGTGGTTTTTGGAGAAGATCAGGTAGGTTTAGGGTGGTTTTGGGGTGGATCTATGGTTTTGGCGGATTTTCTTCCAGTTTTGGGGGTGATGCCGTTCTTGTTTGGGGTGTTTTTGATGTTTTTTGGGGTCTCCGTTGGGTTTTGTTGGGTTCTCGTTGGTCATCATGGTGGAAAAGGGTAAATTGTGGGTTTTGGAGAACATCCGGTAGGTTTAGGGTGGTTTTGGGGTGGATCTATGTTTTTGGGGGATTTTCTTCCAGTTTTGGGGGTGATGCCGATATTTTTTGGGGTGTTTTTTACATGTTTTGGTGTCTCCATTAGGTTTTGTTGTGTTCTTGTTGGTCATTATGTTAAATAGGAGTGGATTGTGGGTTTTGGAGAAGATCAGGTAGGGTTTAGGGTGGTTTTGGGGTGGATCTATGGTTTTGGGGGATTTTCTTCCAGTTTTGGTGGTGATGCCGTTCTTGTTTGGGGTGTTTTTGACGTTTTTTGGGGTCTCCGTTGGGTTCTGTTGGGTTCTCGTTGGTCATCGTGTTGGAAAAGGGTAAATTGTGGTTTTTGGAGAAGATCAGGTAGGTTTAGGGTTGTTTTGGGGTGGATCTATGTTTTTGGGGGATTTTCTTCCAGTTTTGGGGGTGATGCCGATATTTTTTGGGGTGTTTTTTACGTGTTTTGGGGTCTCCATTAGGTTTTGTTGTGTTCTCGTTTGTCATTATGTTAAATAGGAGTGGATTGTGGTTTTTGGAGAACATCAGGTAGTTTTAGGGTGGTTTTGGGGTGGATCTATGGTTTTGGGGGATTTTCTTCCAGTTTTGGTGGTGATGCCGTTCTTGTTTGGGGTGTTTTTGACGTTTTTGGGGTCTCAGTTGGGTTCTGTTGGGTTCTCGTTGGTCATCGTGTTGGAAAAGGGTAAATTGTGGTTTTTGGAGAAGATCAGGTAGTTTTAGGGTGTCTTTGGGGTGGATCTATGGTTTTGGGGGTTTTCTTCCAGTTTTGGTGGTGATGCCATTCTTGTTTGGGGTATTTTTTCAGGTTTTTGTGGTCTCTGTTTGGTTTTGTTGGGTTCTCGTTGGTCATCGTGTTGTAAAAGTGTAAATTGTGGGTTTTGGAGAACTTCAGGTAGGTTTAGGGGGAGTTTTCGCGTGGATTCATGGTATTTGGGGTTTTCTTCTTTTTGGGGGAGTGATCCTCTCCTTTCTTCGGGTGATTTTGAAGTGTTTTGGGGGTTTCCGTTGCGTTTCGTTGAATTCCTATTGTGTTTTATGGTGGTTTGGAGTGTGCTTTGGGATTAGGAGAACATCAGGTAGGTTTAGGGTGTCTTTGGGGTGGATCTATGGTATTTGGGATTTGCTTCTATTTTTTGGCGTGATCCTGTTCTTTTTTGGGGTGTATTTGAAGTGTTTTGGGGTCTCCGTTGGGTTTTGTTTGGTTCTCGTTGGTCATCATGGTGGAAAAGGGTAAATTGTGGGTTTTGGAGAACATCAGGTAGGTTTAGGGTGGTTTTGGGGTGGATCTATGGTTTTGGTGTATTTTCTTCCAGTTTTGGGGGTGATGCCGATATTTTTTTCCGGTGTTTTTGACGTGTTTTGGGGTCTCCATTAGGTTTTGTTGGGTTCTTGTTTGTCATTATGTTAAATAGGTGTGGATTGTGGGTTTTGGAGAAGATCAGGTAGGTTTAGGGTGGTTTTGGGGTGGATCTATGGTTTTGGGGGATTTTCTTCCAGTTTTGGTGGTGATGCCGTTCTTGTTTGGGGTGTTTTTGACGTTTTTTGGGGTCTCTGTTGGGTTCTGTTGGGTTCTCGTTGGTCATCGTGTTGGAAAAGTTTAAATTGTGGTTTTTGGAGAAGATCAGGTAGGGTTTAGGGTGGTTTTGGGGTGGATCTATGGTTTTGGGGGATTTTCTTCCAGTTTTGGGGGTGATGCCGTTCTTGTTTGGGGTGGTTTTTGACGTTTTTTGGGGTCTCCGTTGGGTTTTGTTGGGTTCTCGTTGGTTATCATGGTGGAAAAGGGTAAATTGTGGGTTTTGGAGAACATCAGGTAGGTTTAGGGTGGTTTTGGGGTGGATCTATGGTTTTGGCGTATTTTCTTCCAGTTTTGGGGGTGATGCCGATATTTTTTGGGGTGTTTTTTACATGTTTTGGGGTCTCCATTAGGTTTTGTTGTGTTCTTGTTGGTCATTATGTTAAATAGGAGTGGATTGTGGGTTTTGGAGAAGATCAGGTAGTTTTAGGGTGGTTTTGGGGTGGATCTATGTTTTTGGGGATTTTCTTCCAGTTTTGGTGGTGATGCCGTTCTTGTTTGGGGTGTTTTTGACGTTTTTTGGGGTCTCTGTTGGGTTCTGTTGGGTTCTCGTTGGTCATCGTGTTGGAAAAGGGTAAATTGTGGTTTTTGGAGAAGATCAGGTAGGTTTAGGGTGGTTTTGGGGTGGACCTATGGTTTTGGGGGATTTTCTTCCAGTTTTGGTGGTGATGCCGTTCTTGTTTGGGGTGTTTTTGACGTTTTTTGGGGTCTCTGTTGGGTTCTGTTTGGTTCTCGTTGGTTATCATGGTGGAAAAGGGTAAATTGTGGGTTTTGGAGAACATCAGGTAGGTTTAGGGGGGTTTTGGGGTGGATCTATGGTTTTGGGGGATTTTCTTCCAGTTTTGGTGGTGATGCCGTTCTTGTTTGGGGTGTTTTTTACGTGTTTTGGGGTCTCCATTAGGTTTTGTTTGAGTTCTTGTTTGTCATTATGTTAAATAGGAGTGGATTGTGGGTTTTGGAGAAGATCATGTAGTTTTAGGGTGGTTTTGGGGTGGATCTATGGTTTTGGGGGATTTCTTCCAGTTTTGGTGGTGATGCCGTTCTTGTTTGGGGTGTTTTTGACGTTTTTTGGGGTCTCTGTTGGGTTCTGTTGGGTTCTCGTTGGTCATCGTGTTGGAAAAGTGTAAATTGTGGGTTTTGGAGAACTTCAGGTAGTTTTAGGGGGAGTTTTCGCGTGGATTCATGGTATTTGGGGTTTTCTTCTTTTTGGGGGAGTGATCCTCTCCTTTCTTCGGGTGATTTTGAAGTGTTTTGGGGTTTCCGTTGCGTTTCGTTGAATTCCTAATGTGTTTTATGGTGGTTTGGAGTGTGCTTTGGGATTAGGAGAACATCAGGTAGGTTTAGGGTGTCTTTGGGGTGGATCTATGGTATTTGGGGTTTTCTTCTATTTTTGGCGTGATCCTGTTCTTTTTTGGGGTGTATTTGAAGTGTTTTGGGGTCTCCGTTGGGTTTTGTTTGGTTCTCGTTGTTCATCATGGTGGAAAAGTGTAAATTGTGGGTTTTGGAGAAGATCAGGTAGGTTTGGGGTGGTTTTGGGGTGGATCTATGGTTTTGGTGTATTTTCTTCCAGTTTTGGTGGTGATCCTTTTCTTGTTTGGGGTGTTTTTGACGTGTTTTGGTGTCTCCATTAGGTTTTGTTGGGTTCTTGTTTGTCATTATGTTAAATAGGTGTGGATTGTGGGTTTTGGAGAAGATCAGGTAGGTTTAGGGTGGTTTTGGGGTGGATCTATGGTTTTGGGGGATTTTCTTCCAGTTTTGGGGGTGATGCCGTTCTTGTTTGGGGTGTTTTTGACGTTTTTTGGGGTCTCTGTTGGGTTCTGTTGGGTTCTCGTTGGTCATCGTGTTGGAAAAGGGTAAATTGAGGTTTTTGGAGAAGATCAGGTAGGTTTAGGGTGGTTTTGGGGTGGATCTATGGTTTTGGGGGATTTTCTTCCAGTTTTGGGGGTGATGCCGTTCTTGTTTGGGGTGTTTTTGACGTTTTTTGGGGTCTCCGTTGGGTTTTGTTGGGTTCTCGTTGGTTATCATGGTGGAAAAGGGTAAATTGTGGGTTTTGGAGAACATCAGGTAGGTTTAGGGTGGTTTTGGGTGGATCTATGGTTTTGGCGTATTTTCTTCCAGTTTTGGGGGTGATGCCGATATTTTTTGGGGTGTTTTTTACGTGTTTTGGGGTCTCCATTAGGTTTTGTTGTGTTCTTGTTGGTCATTATGTTAAATAGGAGTGGATTGTGGGTTTTGGAGAAGATCAGGTAGGTTTAGGGTGGTTTTGGGGTGGATCTATGGTTTTGGGGGATTTTCTTCCAGTTTTGGTGGTGATGCCGTTCTTGTTTGGGGTGTTTTTGACGTTTTTTGGGGTCTCCGTTGGGTTCTGTTGGGTTCTCGTTGGTCATCGTGTTGGAAAAGGGTAAATTGTGGTTTTTGGAGAAGATCAGGTAGGTTTAGGGTTGTTTTGGGGTGGATCTATGTTTTTGGGGGATTTTCTTCCAGTTTTGGGGGTGATGCCGATATTTTTTGGGGTGTTTTTTACGTGTTTTGGGGTCTCCATTAGGTTTTGTTGTGTTCTCGTTTGTCATTATGTTAAATAGGAGTGGATTGTGGTTTTTGGAGAACATCAGGTAGTTTTAGGGTGGTTTTGGGGTGGATCTATGGTTTTGGGGGATTTTCTTCCAGTTTTGGTGGTGATGCCGTTCTTGTTTGGGGTGTTTTTGACGTTTTTTGGGGTCTCAGTTGGGTTCTGTTGGGTTCTCGTTGGTCATCGTGTTGGAAAAGGGTAAATTGTGGTTTTTGGAGAAGATCAGGTAGTTTTAGGGTGTCTTTGGGGTGGATCTATGGTTTTGGGGGTTTTCTTCCAGTTTTGGTGGTGATGCCATTCTTGTTTGGGGTATTTTTCAGGTTTTTGTGGTCTCTGTTTGGTTTTGTTGGGTTCTCGTTGGTCATCGTGTTGTAAAAGTGTAAATTGTGGGTTTTGGAGAACTTCAGGTAGGTTTAGGGGGAGTTTTCGCGTGGATTCATGGTATTTGGGGTTTTCTTCTTTTTGGGGGAGTGATCCTCTCCTTTCTTCGGGTGATTTTGAAGTGTTTTGGGGTTTCCGTTGCGTTTCGTTGAATTCCTATTGTGTTTTATGGTGGTTTGGAGTGTGCTTTGGGATTAGGAGAACATCAGGTAGGTTTAGGGTGTCTTTGGGGTGGATCTATGGTATTTGGGATTTGCTTCTATTTTTTTGGCGTGATCCTGTTCTTTTTTGGGGTGTATTTGAAGTGTTTTGGGGTCTCCGTTGGGTTTTGTTTGGTTCTCGTTGGTCATCATGGTGGAAAAGGGTAAATTGTGGGTTTTGGAGAACATCAGGTAGGTTTAGGGTGGTTTTGGGGTGGATCTATGGTTTTGGTGTATTTTCTTCCAGTTTTGGGGGTGATGCCGATATTTTTTTCCGGTGTTTTTGACGTGTTTTGGGGTCTCCATTAGGTTTTGTTGGGTTCTTGTTTGTCATTATGTTAAATAGGTGTGGATTGTGGGTTTTGGAGAAGATCAGGTAGGTTTAGGGTGGTTTTGGGGTGGATCTATGGTTTTGGGGGATTTTCTTCCAGTTTTGGTGGTGATGCCGTTCTTGTTTGGGGTGTTTTTGACGTTTTTTGGGGTCTCTGTTGGGTTCTGTTGGGTTCTCGTTGGTCATCGTGTTGGAAAAGTTTAAATTGTGGTTTTTGGAGAACATCAGGTAGGTTTAGGGTGGTTTTGGGGTGGATCTATGGTTTTGGGGGATTTTCTTCCAGTTTTGGGGGTGATGCCGTTCTTGTTTGGGGTGTTTTTGACGTTTTTTGGGGTCTCCGTTGGGTTTTGTTGGGTTCTCGTTGGTTATCATGGTGGAAAAGGGTAAATTGTGGGTTTTGGAGAACATCAGGTAGGTTTAGGGTGGTTTTGGGGTGGATCTATGGTTTTGGCGTATTTTCTTCCAGTTTTGGGGGTGATGCCGATATTTTTTGGGGTGTTTTTTACATGTTTTGGGGTCTCCATTAGGTTTTGTTGTGTTCTTGTTGGTCATTATGTTAAATAGGAGTGGATTGTGGGTTTTGGAGAAGATCAGGTAGTTTTAGGGTGGTTTTGGGGTGGATCTATGGTTTTGGGGGATTTTCTTCCAGTTTTGGTGGTGATGCCGTTCTTGTTTGGGGTGTTTTTGACGTTTTTTGGGGTCTCTGTTGGGTTCTGTTGGGTTCTCGTTGGTCATCGTGTTGGAAAAGGGTAAATTGTGGTTTTTGGAGAAGATCAGGTAGGTTTAGGGTGGTTTTGGGGTGGACCTATGGTTTTGGGGGATTTTCTTCCAGTTTTGGTGGTGATGCCGTTCTTGTTTGGGGTGTTTTTGACGTTTTTTGGGGTCTCTGTTGGGTTCTGTTTGGTTCTCGTTGGTTATCATGGTGGAAAAGGGTAAATTGTGGGTTTTGGAGAACATCAGGTAGGTTTAGGGGGGTTTTGGGGTGGATCTATGGTTTTGGGGGATTTTCTTCCAGTTTTGGTGGTGATGCCGTTCTTGTTTGGGGTGTTTTTTACGTGTTTTGGGGTCTCCATTAGGTTTTGTTTGAGTTCTTGTTTGTCATTATGTTAAATAGGAGTGGATTGTGGGTTTTGGAGAAGATCATGTAGTTTTAGGGTGGTTTTGGGGTGGATCTATGGTTTTGGGGGATTTTCTTCCAGTTTTGGTGGTGATGCCGTTCTTGTTTGGGGTGTTTTTGACGTTTTTTGGGGTCTCTGTTGGGTTCTGTTGGGTTCTCGTTGGTCATCGTGTTGGAAAAGTGTAAATTGTGGGTTTTGGAGAACTTCAGGTAGTTTTAGGGGGAGTTTTCGCGTGGATTCATGGTATTTGGGGTTTTCTTCTTTTTGGGGGAGTGATCCTCTCCTTTCTTCGGGTGATTTTGAAGTGTTTTGGGGTTTCCGTTGCGTTTCGTTGAATTCCTAATGTGTTTTATGGTGGTTTGGAGTGTGCTTTGGGATTAGGAGAACATCAGGTAGGTTTAGGGTGTCTTTGGGGTGGAACTATGGTATTTGGGGTTTTCTTCTATTTTTTGGCGTGATCCTGTTCTTTTTTGGGGTGTATTTGAAGTGTTTTGGGGTCTCCGTTGGGTTTTGTTTGGTTCTCGTTGTTCATCATGGTGGAAAAGTGTAAATTGTGGGTTTTGGAGAAGATCAGGTAGGTTTGGGGTGGTTTTGGGGTGGATCTATGGTTTTGGTGTATTTTCTTCCAGTTTTGGTGGTGATCCTTTTCTTGTTTGGGGTGTTTTTGACGTGTTTTGGTGTCTCCATTAGGTTTTGTTGGGTTCTTGTTTGTCATTATGTTAAATAGGTGTGGATTGTGGGTTTTGGAGAAGATCAGGTAGGTTTAGGGTGGTTTTGGGGTGGATCTATGGTTTTGGGGGATTTTCTTCCAGTTTTGGGGGTGATGCCGTTCTTGTTTGGGGTGTTTTTGACGTTTTTTGGGGTCTCTGTTGGGTTCTGTTGGGTTCTCGTTGGTCATCGTGTTGGAAAAGGGTAAATTGAGGTTTTTGGAGAAGATCAGGTAGGTTTAGGGTGGTTTTGGGGTGGATCTATGGTTTTGGGGGATTTTCTTCCAGTTTTGGGGGTGATGCCGTTCTTGTTTGGGGTGTTTTTGACGTTTTTTGGGGTCTCCGTTGGGTTTTGTTGGGTTCTCGTTGGTTATCATGGTGGAAAAGGGTAAATTGTGGGTTTTGGAGAACATCAGGTAGGTTTAGGGTGGTTTTGGGGTGGATCTATGGTTTTGGCGTATTTTCTTCCAGTTTTGGGGGTGATGCCGATATTTTTTGGGGTGTTTTTTACGTGTTTTGGGGTCTCCATTAGGTTTTGTTGTGTTCTTGTTTGTCATTATGTTAAATAGGAGTGGATTGTGGGTTTTGGAGAACATCAGGTAGGTTTAGGGTGGTTTTGGGGTGGATCTATGGTTTTGGGGGATTTTCTTCCAGTTTTGGGGGTGATGCCGTTCTTGTTTGGGGTGTTTTTTACGTGTTTTGGGGTCTCCATTAGGTTTTGTTTGAGTTCTTGTTTGTCATTATGTTAAATAGGAGTGGATTGTGGGTTTTGGAGAAGATCAGGTAGTTTTAGGGTGGTTTTGGGGTGGATCTATGGTTTTGGGGGATTTTCTTCCAGTTTTGGTGGTGATGCCGTTCTTGTTTGGGGTGTTTTTGACGTTTTTTGGGGTCTCTGTTGGGTTCTGTTGGGTTCTCGTTGGTCATCGTGTTGTAAAAGTGTAAATTGTGGGTTTTGGAGAACTTCAGGTAGTTTTAGGGGGAGTTTTCGCGTGGATTCATGGTATTTGGGGTTTTCTTCTTTTTGGGGGAGTGATCCTCTCCTTTCTTCGGGTGATTTTGAAGTGTTTTGGGGTTTCCGTTGCGTTTCGTTGAATTCCTAATGTGTTTTATGGTGGTTTGGAGTGTGCTTTGGGATTAGGAGAACATCAGGTAGGTTTAGGGTGTCTTTGGGGTGGAACTATGGTATTTGGGGTTTTCTTCTATTTTTTGGCGTGATCCTGTTCTTTTTTGGGGTGTATTTGAAGTGTTTTGGGGTCTCCGTTGGGTTTTGTTTGGTTCTCGTTGTTCATCATGGTGGAAAAGTGTAAATTGTGGGTTTTGGAGAAGATCAGGTAGGTTTAGGGTGGTTTTGGGGTGGATCTATGGTTTTGGGGGATTTTCTTCCAGTTTTGGTGGTGATCCTTTTCTTGTTTGGGGTGTTTTTGACGTGTTTTGGTGTCTCCATTAGGTTTTGTTGGGTTCTTGTTTGTCATTATGTTAAATAGGTGTGGATTGTGGGTTTTGGAGAAGATCAGGTAGGTTTAGGGTGGTTTTGGGGTGGATCTATGGTTTTGGGGGATTTTCTTCCAGTTTTGGGGGTGATGCCGTTCTTGTTTGGGGTGTTTTTGACGTTTTTTGGGGTCTCTGTTGGGTTCTGTTGGGTTCTCGTTGGTCATCGTGTTGGAAAAGGGTAAATTGAGGTTTTTGGAGAAGATCAGGTAGGTTTAGGGTGGTTTTGGGGTGGATCTATGGTTTTGGGGGATTTTCTTCCAGTTTTGGGGGTGATGCCGTTCTTGTTTGGGGTGTTTTTGACGTTTTTTGGGGTCTCCGTTGGGTTTTGTTGGGTTCTCGTTGGTTATCATGGTGGAAAAGGGTAAATTGTGGGTTTTGGAAGAACATCAGGTAGGTTTAGGGTGGTTTTGGGGTGGATCTATGGTTTTGGGGGATTTTCTTCCAGTTTTGGGGGTGATGCCGATATTTTTTGGGGTGTTTTTTACGTGTTTTGGGGTCTCCATTAGGTTTTGTTGTGTTCTTGTTTGTCATTATGTTAAATAGGAGTGGATTGTGGGTTTTGGAGAACATCAGGTAGGTTTAGGGTGGTTTTGGGGTGGATCTATGGTTTTGGGGGATTTTCTTCCAGTTTTGGGGGTGATGCCGTTCTTGTTTGGGGTGTTTTTGACGTTTTTTGGGGTCTCCGTTGGGTTTTGTTGGGTTCTCGTTGGTTATCATGGTGGAAAAGGGTAAATTGTGGGTTTTGAGAACATCAGGTAGGTTTAGGGTGGTTTTGGGGTGGATCTATGGTTTTGGCGTATTTTCTTCCAGTTTTGGGGGTGATGCCGATATTTTTTGGGGTGTTTTTTACGTGTTTTGGGGTCTCCATTAGGTTTTGTTGTGTTCTTGTTGGTCATTATGTTAAATAGGAGTGGATTGTGGGTTTTGGAGAAGATCAGGTAGGTTTAGGGTGGTTTTGGGGTGGATCTATGGTTTTGGGGGATTTTCTTCCAGTTTTGGTGGTGATGCCGTTCTTGTTTGGGGTGTTTTTGACGTTTTTTGGGGTCTCTGTTGGGTTCTGTTGGGTTCTCGTTGGTCATCGTGTTGGAAAAGGGTAAATTGTGGTTTTTGGAGAACATCAGGTAGGTTTAGGGTGTCTTGGGGTGGATCTATGGTTTTGGCGGATTTTCTTCCAGTTTTGGGGTGATGCCGTTCTTGTTTGGGGTGTTTTTGACGTTTTTTGGGGTCTCTGTTGGGTTCTGTTGGGTTCTCGTTGGTCATCGTGTTGGAAAAGGGTAAATTGTGGGTTTTGGAGAACATCAGGTAGGTTTAGGGTGTCTTTGGGTGGATCTATGGTTTTGGGGGATTTTCTTCCAGTTTTGGGGGTGATGCCGTTCTTGTTTCGGGTGTTTTTGACGTTTTTTGGGGTCTCCGTTGGGTTTTGTTGGGTTCTCGTTGGTTATCATGGTGGAAAAGGGTAAATTGTGGGTTTTGAAGAACATCAGGTAGGTTTCGGGTGGTTTTGGGGTGGATCTATGGTTTTGGTGTATTTTCTTCCAGTTTTGGGGGTGATGCCGATATTTTTTGTGGTGTTTTTTACGTGTTTTGGTGTCTCCATTAGGTTTTGTTGGGTTCTTGTTTGTCATTATGTTAAATAGGAGTGGATTGTGGTTTTTGGAGAAGATCAGGTAGGTTTCGGGTGGTTTTGGGGTGGATCTATGGTTTTGGGGGTTTTCTTCCAGTTTTGGGGGTGATGCCATTCTTGTTTGGGGTATTTTTTCAGGTGTTTGTGGTCTCTGTTTGGTTTTGTTGAGTTCTCGTTGGTCATCGTGTTTTAAAAGTGTAAATTGTGGGTTTTGGAGAACTTCAGGTAGGTTTAGGGGGAGTTTTCGCGTGGATTCATGGTATTTGGGGTTTTCTTCTTTTTGGGGAGTGATCCTCTCCTTTCTTCGGGTGATTTTGAAGTGTTTTGGGGTTTCCGTTGCGTTTCGTTGAATTCCTAATGTGTTTTATGGTGGTTTGGAGTGTGCTTTGGGATTAGGAGAACATCAGGTAGGTTTAGGGTGTCTTTGGGGTGGATCTATGGTATTTGGGGTTTTCTTCTATTTTTTGGCGTGATCCTGTTCTTTTTTGGGGTGTATTTGAAGTGTTTTGGGGTCTCCGTTGGGTTTTGTTTGGTTCTCGTTGGTCATCATGGTGGAAAAGTGTAAATTGTGGGTTTTGGAGAAGATCAGGTAGGTTTAGGGTGGTTTTGGGGTGGATCTATGGTTTTGGGGGATTTTCTTCCAGTTTTGGTGGTGATCCTTTTCTTTTTTGGGTGTTTTTTACGTGTTTTGGTGTCTCCATTAGGTTTTGTTGGGTTCTTGTTTGTCATTATGTTAAATAGGTGTGGATTGTGGGTTTTGGAGAAGATCAGGTAGGTTTAGGGTGGTTTTGGGGTGGATCTATGGTTTTGGGGGATTTTCTTCCAGTTTTGGGGGTGATGCCGATATTTTTTGGGGTGTTTTTTACGTGTTTTGGGGTCTCCATTAGGTTTTGTTGTGTTCTTGTTGGTCATTATGTTAAATAGGAGTGGATTGTGGGTTTTGGAGAACATCAGGTAGGTTTAGGGTGGTTTTGGGGTGGATCTATGGTTTTGGGGGATTTTCTTCCAGTTTTGGTGGTGATGCCGTTCTTGTTTGGGGTGTTTTTGACGTTTTTTGGGGTCTCTGTTGGGTTCTGTTGGGTTCTCGTTGGTCATCGTGTTGGAAAAGGGTAAATTGTGGTTTTTGGAGAAGATCAGGTAGGTTTAGGGTTGTTTTGGGGTGGATCTATGTTTTTGGGGGATTTTCTTCCAGTTTTGGGGGGTGATGCCGATATTTTTTGGGGTGTTTTTACGTGTTTTGGGGTCTCCATTAGGTTTTGTTGGGTTCTTTTTTGTCATTATGTTAAATAGGAGTGGATTGTGGGTTTTGGAGAACATCAGGTAGGTTTAGGGTGGTTTTGGGGTGGATCTATGGTTTTGGGGGATTTTCTTCCAGTTTTGGTGGTGATGCCGTTCTTGTTTGGGGTGTTTTTGACGTTTTTTGGGGTCTCTGTTGGGTTCTGTTGGGTTCTCGTTGGTCATCGTGTTGGAAAAGTTTAAATTGTGGTTTTTGGAGAACATCAGGTAGGTTTAGGGTGGTTTTGGGGTGGATCTATGGTTTTGGGGGATTTTCTTCCAGTTTTGGGGGTGATGCCGTTCTTGTTTGGGGTGTTTTTGACGTTTTTTGGGGTCTCCGTTGGGTTTTGTTGGGTTCTCGTTGGTTATCATGGTGGAAAAGGGTAAATTGTGGGTTTTGGAGAACATCAGGTAGGTTTAGGGTGGTTTTGGGGTGGATCTATGGTTTTGGCGTGTTTTCTTCCAGTTTTGGGGGTGATGCCGATATTTTTTGGGGTGTTTTTTACATGTTTTGGGGTCTCCATTAGGTTTTGTTGGGTTCTTGTTGGTCATTATGTTAAATAGGAGTGGATTGTGGGTTTTGGAGAACATCAGGTAGTTTTAGGGTGGTTTTGGGGTGGATCTATGGTTTTGGGGGATTTTCTTCCAGTTTTGGTGGTGATGCCGTTCTTGTTTGGGGTGTTTTTGACGTTTTTTGGGGTCTCTGTTGGGTTCTGTTGGGTTCTCGTTGGTCATCGTGTTGGAAAAGGGTAAATTGTGGTTTTTGGAGAAGATCAGGTAGGTTTAGGGTGGTTTTGGGGTGGACCTATGGTTTTGGTGTATTTTCTTCCAGTTTTGGTGGTGATGCCGGTTCTTGTTTGGGGTGTTTTTGACGTTTTTTGGGGTCTCTGTTGGGTTCTGTTTGGTTCTCGTTGGTTATCATGGTGGAAAAGGGTAAATTGTGGGTTTTGGAGAACATCAGGTAGGTTTAGGGGGGTTTTGGGGTGGATCTATGGTTTTGGGGGATTTTCTTCCAGTTTTGGTGGTGATGCCGTTCTTGTTTGGGTGTTTTTTACGTGTTTTGGGGTCTCCATTAAGTTTTGTTTGAGTTCTTGTTTGTCATTATGTTAAATAGGAGTGGATTGTGGGTTTTGGAGAAGATCAGGTAGTTTTAGGGTGGTTTTGGGGTGGATCTATGGTTTTGGGGGATTTTCTTCCAGTTTTGGTGGTGATGCCGTTCTTGTTTGGGGTGTTTTTGACGTTTTTTGGGGTCTCTGTTGGGTTCTGTTGGGTTCTCGTTGGTCATCGTGTTGTAAAAGTGTAAATTGTGGGTTTTGGAGAACTTCAGGTAGTTTTAGGGGGAGTTTTCGCGTGGATTCATGGTATTTGGGGTTTTCTTCTTTTTGGGGGAGTGATCCTCTCCTTTCTTCGGGTGATTTTGAAGTGTTTTGGGGTTTCCGTTGCGTTTCGTTGAATTCCTAATGTGTTTTATGGTGGTTTGGAGTGTGCTTTGGGATTAGGAGAACATCAGGTAGGTTAGGGTGTCTTTGGGGTGGAACTATGGTATTTGGGGTTTTCTTCTATTTTTGGCGTGATCCTGTTCTTTTTTGGGGTGTATTTGAAGTGTTTTGGGGTCTCCGTTGGGTTTTGTTTGGTTCTCGTTGTTCATCATGGTGGAAAAGTGTAAATTGTGGGTTTTGGAGAAGATCAGGTAGGTTTAGGGTGGTTTTGGGGTGGATCTATGGTTTTGGTGTATTTTCTTCCAGTTTTGGTGGTGATCCTTTTCTTGTTTGGGGTGTTTTTGACGTGTTTTGGTGTCTCCATTAGGTTTTGTTGGGTTCTTGTTTGTCATTATGTTAAATAGGTGTGGATTGTGGGTTTTGGAGAAGATCAGGTAGGTTTAGGGTGGTTTTGGGGTGGATCTATGGTTTTGGGGATTTTCTTCCAGTTTTGGTGGTGATGCCGTTCTTGTTTGGGGTGTTTTTGACGTTTTTTGGGGTCTCTGTTGGGTTCTGTTGGGTTCTCGTTGGTCATCGTGTTGGAAAAGGGTAAATTGTGGGTTTTGGAGAACATCAGGTAGGTTTAGGGTGTCTTTGGGGTGGATCTATGGTTTTGGGGGATTTTCTTCCAGTTTTGGGGGTGATGCCGTTCTTGTTTGGGGTGTTTTTGACGTTTTTTGGGGTCTCCGTTGGCTTTTGTTGGGTTCTCGTTGGTTATCATGGTGGAAAAGGGTAAATTGTGGGTCATCAGGTAGGTTTCGGGTGGTTTTGGGGTGGATCTATGGTTTTGGGGGATTTTCTTCCAGTTTTGGGGGTTATGCCGATATTTTTTGGGGTGTTTTTTACGTGTTTTGGTGTCTCCATTAGGTTTTGTTGGGTTCTTGTTTGTCATTATGTTAAATAGGAGTGGATTGTGGTTTTTGGAGAAGATCAGGTAGTTTTAGGGTGGTTTTGGGGTGTATCTATGGTTTTGGGGGATTTTCTTCCAGTTTTGGTGGTGATGCCGTTCTTGTTTGGGGTGTTTTTGACGTTTTTTGGGGTCTCTGTTGGGTTCTGTTGGGTTCTCGTTGGTCATCGTGTTGGAAAAGGGTAAATTGTGGTTTTTGGAGAACATCAGGTAGGTTTAGGGTGTCTTTGGGGTGGATCTATGGTTTTGGGGGTTTTCTTCCAGTTTTGGGGGTGATGCCATTCTTGTTTGGGGTATTTTTTCAGGTGTTTGTGGTCTCTGTTTGGTTTTGTTGAGTTCTCGTTGGTCATCGTGTTTTAAAAGTGTAAATTGTGGGTTTTGGAGAACTTCAGGTAGGTTTAGGGGAGTTTTCGCGTGGATTCATGGTATTTGGGGTTTTCTTCTTTTTGGGGAGTGATCCTCTCCTTTCTTCGGGTGATTTTGAAGTGTTTTGGGGTTTCCGTTGCGTTTCGTTGAATTCCTAATGTGTTTTATGGTGGTTTGGAGTGTGCTTTGGGATTAGGAGAACATCAGGTAGGTTTAGGGTGTCTTTGGGGTGGATCTATGGTATTTGGGGTTTTCTTCTATTTTTTGGCGTGATCCTGTTCTTTTTTGGGGTGTATTTGAAGTGTTTTGGGGTCTCCGTTGGGTTTTGTTTGGTTCTCGTTGGTCATCATGGTGGAAAAGTGTAAATTGTGGTTTTTGGAGAAGATCAGGTAGGTTTAGGGTGGTTTTGGGGTGGATCTATGGTTTTGGGGGATTTTCTTCCAGTTTTGGTGGTGATCCTTTTCTTGTTTGGGTGTTTTTTACGTGTTTTGGTGTCTCCATTAGGTTTTGTTGGGTTCTTGTTTGTCATTATGTTAAATAGGTGTGGATTGTGGGTTTTGGAGAAGATCAGGTAGGTTTAGGGTGGTTTTGGGGTGGATCTATGGTTTTGGGGGATTTTCTTCCAGTTTTGGGGGTGATGCCGATATTTTTTGGGGTGTTTTTTACGTGTTTTGGGGTCTCCATTAGGTTTTGTTGTGTTCTTGTTGGTCATTATGTTAAATAGGAGTGGATTGTGGGTTTTGGAGAACATCAGGTAGGTTTAGGGTGGTTTTGGGGTGGATCTATGGTTTTGGGGGATTTTCTTCCAGTTTTGGTGGTGATGCCGTTCTTGTTTGGGGTGTTTTTGACGTTTTTTGGGGTCTCTGTTGGGTTCTGTTGGGTTCTCGTTGGTCATCGTGTTGGAAAAGGGTAAATTGTGGTTTTTGGAGAAGATCAGGTAGGTTTAGGGTTGTTTTGGGGTGGATCTATGTTTTTGGGGGATTTTCTTCCAGTTTTGGGGGTGATGCCGATATTTTTTGGGGTGTTTTTTTACGTGTTTTGGGGTCTCCATTAGGTTTTGTTGTGTTCTCGTTTGTCATTATGTTAAATAGGAGTGGATTGTGGGTTTTGGAGAACATCAGGTAGTTTTAGGGTGGTTTTGGGGTGGATCTATGGTTTTGGGGGATTTTCTTCCAGTTTTGGGGGTGATGCCGTTCTTGTTTGGGGTGTTTTTGACGTTTTTTGGGGTCTCTGTTGGGTTCTGTTGGGTTCTCGTTGGTCATCGTGTTGGAAAAGGGTAAATTGTGGTTTTTGGAGAAGATCAGGTAGTTTTAGGGTGTCTTTGGGGTGGATCTATGGTTTTGGGGGTTTTCTTCCAGTTTTGGTGGTGATGCCATTCTTGTTTGGGGTATTTTTTCAGGTTTTTGTGGTCTCGTGGTCTCTGTTTGGTTTTGTTGGGTTCTCGTTGGTCATCGTGTTGTAAAAGTGTAAATTGTGGGTTTTGGAGAACTTCAGGTAGGTTTAGGGGGAGTTTTCGCGTGGATTCATGGTATCTGGGGTTTTCTTCTTTTTGGGGGAGTGATCCTCTCCTTTCTTCGGGTGATTTTGAAGTGTTTTGGGGTTTCCGTTGCGTTTCGTTGAATTCCTATTGTGTTTTATGGTGGTTTGGAGTGTGCTTTGGGATTAGGAGAACATCAGGTAGGTTTAGGGTGTCTTTGGGGTGGATCTATGGTATTTGGGATTTGCTTCTATTTTTTGGCGTGATCCTGTTCTTTTTTGGGGTGTATTTGAAGTGTTTTGGGGTCTCCGTTGGGTTTTGTTTGGTTCTCGTTGGTCATCATGGTGGAAAAGGGTAAATTGTGGGTTTTGGAGAACATCAGGTAGGTTTAGGGTGGTTTTGGGGTGGATCTATGGTTTTGGTGTATTTTCTTCCAGTTTTGGGGGTGATGCCGATATTTTTTTCCGGTGTTTTTGACGTGTTTTGGTGTCTCCATTAGGTTTTGTTGGGTTCTTGTTTGTCATTATGTTAAATAGGTGTGGATTGTGGGTTTTGGAGAACATCAGGTAGGTTTAGGGTGGTTTTGGGGTGGATCTATGGTTTTGGGGGATTTTCTTCCAGTTTTGGTGGTGATGCCGTTTTTGTTTGGGGTGTTTTTGACGTTTTTTGGGGTCTCTGTTGGGTTCTGTTGGGTTCTCGTTGGTCATCGTGTTGGAAAAGTTTAAATTGTGGTTTTTGGAGAACATCAGGTAGGTTTAGGGTGGTTTTGGGGTGGATCTATGGTTTTGGGGGATTTTCTTCCAGTTTTGGGGGTGATGCCGTTCTTGTTTGGGGTGTTTTTGACGTTTTTTGGGGTCTCCGTTGGGTTTTGTTGGGTTCTCGTTGGTTATCATGGTGGAAAAGGGTAAATTGTGGGTTTTGGAGAACATCAGGTAGGTTTAGGGTGGTTTTGGGGTGGATCTATGGTTTTGGGGGATTTTCTTCCAGTTTTGGGGGTGATGCCGATATTTTTTGGGGTGTTTTTTACGTGTTTTGGGGTCTCCATTAGGTTTTGTTGTGTTCTTGTTGGTCATTATGTTAAATAGGAGTGGATTGTGGGTTTTGGAGAAGATCAGGTAGGTTTAGGGTGGTTTTGGGGTGGATCTATGGTTTTGGGGGATTTTCTTCCAGTTTTGGTGGTGATGCCGTTCTTGTTTGGGGTGTTTTTGACGTTTTTTGGGGTCTCTGTTGGGTTCTGTTGGGTTCTCGTTGGTCATCGTGTTGGAAAAGGGTAAATTGTGGTTTTTGGAGAACATCAGGTAGGTTTAGGGTGTCTTTGGGGTGGATCTATGGTTTTGGGGGATTTTCTTCCAGTTTTGGTGGTGATGCCGTTCTTGTTTGGGGTGTTTTTGACGTTTTTTGGGGTCTCTGTTGGGTTCTGTTGGGTTCTCGTTGGTCATCGTGTTGGAAAAGGGTAAATTGTGGGTTTTGGAGAACATCAGGTAGGTTTAGGGTGTCTTTGGGGTGGATCTATGGTTTTGGGGGATTTTCTTCCAGTTTTGGGGGTGATGCCGTTCTTGTTTGGGGTGTTTTTGACGTTTTTTGGGGTCTCCGTTGGGTTTTGTTGGGTTCTCGTTGGTTATCATGGTGGAAAAGGGTAAATTGTGGGTTTTGGAGAACATCAGGTAGGTTTAGGGTGGTTTTGGGGTGGATCTATGGTTTTGGCGTATTTTCTTCCAGTTTTGGGGGTGATGCCGATATTTTTTGGGGTGTTTTTTACGTGTTTTGGTGTCTCCATTAGGTTTTGTTGGGTTCTTGTTTGTCATTATGTTAAATAGGAGTGGATTGTGGGTTTTGGAGAAGATCAGGTAGTTTTAGGGTGGTTTTGGGGTGTATCTATGGTTTTGGGGGATTTTCTTCCAGTTTTGGTGGTGATGCCGTTCTTGTTTGGGGTGTTTTGACGTTTTTTGGGGTCTCTGTTGGGTTCTGTTGGGTTCTCGTTGGTCATCGTGTTGTAAAAGTGTAAATTGTGGGTTTTGGAGAACTTCAGGTAGGTTTTAGAGGGAGTTTTCGCGTGGATTCATGGTATTTTGGGTTTTCTTCTTTTTGGGGGAGTGATCCCCTCCTTTCTTCGGGTGATTTTGAAGTGTTTTGGGGTTTCCGTTGCGTTTCGTTGAATTCCTAATGTGTTTTATGGTGGTTTGGAGTGTGCTTTGGGATTAGGAGAACATCAGGTAGGTTTAGGGTGTCTTTGGGGTGGATCTATGGTATTTGGGGTTTTCTTCTATTTTTTGGCGTGATCCTGTTCTTTTTTGGGGTGTATTTGAAGTGTTTTGGGGTCTCCGTTGGGTTTTGTTTGGTTCTCGTTGGTCATCATGGTGGAAAAGGGTAAATTGTGGGTTTTGGAGAAGATCAGGTAGGTTTAGGGTGGTTTTGGGGTGGATCTATGGTTTTGGGGGATTTTCTTCCAGTTTTGGTGGTGATCCTTTTCTTGTTTGGGGTGTTTTTGACGTGTTTTGGTGTCTCCATTAGGTTTTGTTGGGTTCTTGTTTGTCATTATGTTAAATAGGTGTGGATTGTGGGTTTTGGAAAAGATCAGGTAGTTTTAGGGTGGTTTTGGGGTGGATCTATGGTTTTGGGGGATTTTCTTCCAGTTTTGGGGGTGATGCCGTTCTTGTTTGGGGTGTTTTTGACCGTTTTTTGGGGTCTCAGTTGGGTTCTGTTGGGTTCTCGTTGGTCATCGTGTTGGAAAAGGGTAAATTGTGGTTTTTGGAGAAGATCAGGTAGGTTTTGGGTGGTTTTGGGGTGGATCTATGGTTTTGGGGGATTTTCTTCCAGTTTTGGGGGTGATGCCGTTCTTGTTTGGGGTGTTTTTGACGTTTTTTGGGGTCTCCGTTGGTTTTGTTTGGGTTCTCGTTGGTTATCATGGTGGAAAAGGGTAAATTGTGGGTTTTGGAGAACATCAGGTAGGTTTAGGGTGGTTTTGGGGTGGATCTATGGTTTTGGGGGATTTTCTTCCAGTTTTGGGGTGATCCCGTTTTTGTTTGGGGTGTTTTTGACGTGTTTTGGGGTCTCCATTAGGTTTTGTTGTGTTCTTGTTTGTCATTATGTTAAATAGGAGTGGATTGTGGGTTTTGGAGAACATCAGGTAGTTTTAGGGTGGTTTTGGGATGGATCTATGGTTTTGGGGATTTTCTTCCAGTTTTGGTGGTGATGCCGTTCTTGTTTGGGGTGTTTTTGACGTTTTTTGGGGTCTCTGTTGGGTTCTGTTGGGTTCTCGTTGGTCATCGTGTTGGAAAAGGGTAAATTGTGGTTTTTGGAGAACATCAGGTAGGTTTAGGGTGTCTTTGGGGTGGATCTATGGTTTTGGGGGTTTTCTTCCAGTTTTGGGGGTGATGCCATTCTTGTTTGGGGTATTTTTTAAGGTTTTTGTGGTCTCTGTTTGGTTTTGTTGGGTTCTCGTTGGTCATCGTGTTGTAAAAGTGTAAATTGTGGGTTTGGAGAACTTCAGGTAGGTTTAGGGGGAGTTTTCGCGTGGATTCATGGTATTTGGGGTTTTCTTCTTTTTGGGGGAGTGATCCTCTCCTTTCTTCGGGTGATTTTGAAGTGTTTTGGGGTTTCCCGTTGCGTTTCGTTGAATTCCTAATGTGTTTTATGGTGGTTTGGAGTGTGCTTTGGGATTAGGAGAACATCAGGTAGGTTTAGGGTGTCTTTGGGGTGGATCTATGGTATTTGGGGTTTTCTTCTATTTTTTGGCGTGATCCTGTTCTTTTTTGGGGTGTATTTGAAGTGTTTTGGGTCTCCGTTGGGTTTGTTTGGTTCTCGTTGGTCATCATGGTGGAAAAGTGTAAATTGTGGGTTTTGGAGAAGATCAGGTAGGTTTAGGGTGGTTTTGGGGTGGATCTATGGTTTTGGTGTATTTTCTTCCAGTTTTGGGGTGATCCTTTTCTTGTTTGGGGTGTTTTTGACGTGTTTTGGTGTCTCCATTAGGTTTTGTTGGGTTCTTGTTTGTCATTATGTTAAATAGGTGTGGATTGTGGGTTTTGAGAAGATCAGGTAGGTTTAGGGTGGTTTTGGGGTGGATCTATGGTTTTGGGGGATTTTCTTCCAGTTTTGGTGGTGATGCCGTTCTTGTTTGGGGTGTTTTTTACGTTTTTTGGGGTCTCAGTTGGGTTCTGTTGGGTTCTCGTTGGTCATCGTGTTGGAAAATGGTAAATTGTGGTTTTTGGAGAACATCAGGTAGGTTTAGGGTGGTTTTGGGGTGGATCTATGGTTTTGGGGGATTTTCTTCCAGTTTTGGGGTGATGCCGTTCTTGTTTGGGGTGTTTTGACGTTTTTGTGGTCTCCGTTGGGTTTTGTTGGGTTCTCGTTGGTTATCATGGTGGAAAGGGGTAAATTGTGGGTTTTGGAGAACATCAGGTAGGTTTAGGGTGGTTTTGGGGTGGATCTATGGTTTTGGCGTATTTTCTTCCAGTTTTGGGGGTGATGCCGATATTTCTTGGGGTGTTTTTTACGTGTTTTGGGGTCTCCATTAGGTTTTGTTGGGTTCTTTTTTGTCATTATGTTAAATAGGAGTGGATTGTGGGTTTTGGAGAAGATCAGGTAGTTTTAGGGTGTCTTTGGGGTGGATCTATGGTTTTGGGGGTTGTCTTCAGTTTTGGTGGTGATGCCATTCTTGTTTGGGGTATTTTTTCAGGTTTTTGTGGTCTCTGTTTGGTTTTGTTGGGTTCTCGTTGGTCATCGTGTTTTAAAAGTGTAAATTGTGGGTTTTGGAGAACTTCAGGTAGGTTTAGGGGGAGTTTTCGCGTGGATTCATGGTATTTGGGGTTTTCTTCTTTTTGGGGGAGTGATCCTCTCCTTTCTTCGGGTGATTTTGAAGTGTTTTGGGGTTTCCGTTGCGTTTCGTTGAATTCCTAATGTGTTTTATGGTGGTTTGGAGTGTGCTTTGGGATTAGGAGAACATCAGGTAGGTTTAGGGTGTCTTTGGGGTGGATCTATGGTATTTGGGGTTTTCTTCTATTTTTTGGCGTGATCCTGTTCTTTTTTGGGGTGTATTTGACGTGTTTTGGGGTCTCCGTTGGGTTTTGTTTGGTTCTCGTTGGTCATCATGGTGGAAAAGTGTAAATTGTGGGTTTTGGAGAAGATCAGGTAGGTTTAGGGTGGTTTTGGGGTGGATCTATGGTTTTGGCGTATTTTCTTCCAGTTTTGGTGGTGATTCTTTTCTTGTTTGGGGTGTTTTTGACGTGTTTTGGTGTTTCCATTAGGTTTTGTTGGGTTCTTGTTTGTCATTATGTTAAATAGGTGTGGATTGTGGGTTTTGGAGAAGATTAGGTAGGTTTAGGGTGGTTTTGGGGTGGATCTATGGTTTTGGGGGATTTTCTTCCAGTTTTGGGGGTGATGCCGTTCTTGTTTGGGGTGTTTTTGACGTTTTTTGGGGTCTCAGTTGGGTTCTGTTGGGTTCTCGTTGGTCATCGTGTTGGAAAAGGGTAAATTGTGTTTTTTGGAGAACATCAGGTAGGTTTAGGGTGGTTTTGGGGTGGATCTATGGTTTTGGGGGATTTTCTTCCAGTTTTGGGGGTGATGCCGTTCTTGTTTGGGGTGTTTTTGACGTGTTTTGGGGTCTCCATTAGGTTTTGTTGGGTTCTTGTTTGTCATTATGTTAAATAGGTGTGGATTGTGGGTTTTGGAGAAGATCAGGTAGGTTTAGGGTGGTTTTGGGGTGGATCTATGGTTTTGGTGTATTTTCTTCCAGTTTTGGTGGTGATGCCGTTCTTGTTTGGGGTGTTTTTGACGTTTTTTGGGGTCTCTGTTGGGTTCTGTTGGGTTCTCGTTGGTCATCGTGTTGGAAAAGTTTAAATTGTGGTTTTTGGAGAACATCAGGTAGGTTTAGGGTGGTTTTGGGGTGGATCTATGGTTTTGGGGGTTTTCTTCCAGTTTTGGGGGTGATGCCATTCTTGTTTGGGGTATTTTAAAGGTTTTTGTGGTCTCTGTTTTGTTTTGTTGGGTTCTCGTTGGTCATCGTGTTGTAAAAAGTGTAAATTGTGGTTTTTGGAGAACTTCAGGTAGGTTTAGGGGGAGTTTTCGCGTGGATTCATGGTATTTGGGGTTTTCTTCTTTTTGGGGGAGTGATCCTCTCATTTCTTCGGGTGATTTTGAAGTGTTTTGGGGTTTCCGTTGCGTTTTGTTGAATTCCTAATGTGTTTTATGGTGGTTTGGAGTGTGCTTTGGGATTAGGAGAAGATCAGGTAGGTTTAGGGTGGTTTTGGGGTGGATCTATGGTTTTGGGGGATTTTCTTCCAGTTTTGGTGGTGATCCTTTTCTTGTTTGGGGTGTTTTTGACGTGTTTTGGTGTCTCCATTAAGTTTTGTTGGGTTCTTGTTTGTCATTATGTTAAATAGGTGTGGATTGTGGGTTTTGGAGAAGATCAGGTAGGTTTAGGGTGGTTTTGGGGTGGATCTATGGTTTTGGGTGATTTTCTTCCAGTTTTGGTGGTGATGCCGTTCTTGTTTGGGGTGTTTTTAACGTTTTTTGGGGTCTCCGTTGGGTTTTGTTGGGTTCTCGTTGGTTATCATGGTGGAAAAGGGTAAATTGTGGGTTTTGGAGAACATCAGGTAGGTTTAGGGTGGTTTTGGGGTGGATCTATGGTTTTGGGGGATTTTCTTCCAGTTTTGGGGGTGATGCCGATATTTTTTGTGGTGTTTTTTACGTGTTTTGGGGTCTCCATTAGGTTTTATTGGGTTCTTGTTTGTCATTATGTTAAATAGGAGTGGATTGTGGGTTTTGGAGAACATCAGGTAGTTTTAGGGTGGTTTTGGGGTGGATCTATGGTTTTGGGGGATTTTCTTCCAGTTTTGGTGGTGATGCCGTTCTTGTTTGGGGTGTTTTTGACGTTTTTTGGGGTCTCTGTTGGGTTCTGTTGGGTTCTCGTTGGTCATCGTGTTGGAAAAGGGTAAATTGTGTTTTTTGGAGAACATCAGGTAGGTTTAGGGTGGTTTTGGGGTGGATCTATGGTTTTGGGGGATTTTCTTCCAGTTTTGGGGGTGATGCCGTTCTTGTTTGGGGTGTTTTTGACGTGTTTTGGGGTCTCCATTAGGTTTTGTTGGGTTCTTGTTTGTCATTATGTTAAATAGGTGTGGATTGTGGGTTTTGGAGAAGATCAGGTAGGTTTAGGGTGGTTTTGGGGTGGATCTATGGTTTTGGTGTATTTTCTTCCAGTTTTGGTGGTGATGCCGTTCTTGTTTGGGGTGTTTTTGACGTTTTTTGGGGTCTCTGTTGGGTTCTGTTGGGTTCTCGTTGGTCATCGTGTTGGAAAATGGTAAATTGTGGTTTTTGGAGAACATCAGGTAGGTTTAGGGTGTCTTTGGGGTGGATCTATGGTTTTGGGGGTTTTCTTCCAGTTTTGGGGGTGATGCCATTCTTGTTTGGGGTATTTTTTAAGGTTTTTGTGGTCTCTGTTTGGTTTTGTTGGGTTCTCGTTGGTCATCGTGTTGTAAAAAGTGTAAATTGTGGGTTTTGGAGAACTTCAGGTAGGTTTAGGGGGAGTTTTCGCGTGGATTCATGGTATTTGGGGTTTTCTTCTTTTTGGGGGAGTGATCCTCTCATTTCTTCGGGTGATTTTGAAGTGTTTTGGGGTTTCTGTTGCGTTTTGTTGAATTCCTAATGTGTTTTATGGTGGTTTGGAGTGTGCTTTGGGATTAGGAGAAGATCAGGTAGGTTTAGGGTGGTTTTGGGGTGGATCTATGGTTTTGGGGGATTTTCTTCCAGTTTTGGTGGTGATCCTTTTCTTGTTTGGTGTGTTTTTGACGTGTTTTGGTGTCTCCATTAAGTTTTGTTGGGTTCTTGTTTGTCATTATGTTAAATAGGTGTGGATTGTGGGTTTTGGAGAAGATCAGGTAGGTTTAGGGTGGTTTTGGGGTGGATCTATGGTTTTGGGGGATTTTCTTCCAGTTTTGGTGGTGATGCCGTTCTTGTTTGGGGTGTTTTTAACGTTTTTTGGGGTCTCCGTTGGGTTTTGTTGGGTTCTCGTTGGTTATCATGGTGGAAAAGGGTAAATTGTGGGTTTTGGAGAACATCAGGTAGGTTTAGGGTGGTTTTGGGGTGGATCTATGGTTTTGGCGGATTTTCTTCCAGTTTTGGGGTGATGCCGATATTTTTTGTGGTGTTTTTTACGTGTTTTGGGGTCTCCATTAGGTTTTATTGGGTTCTTGTTTGTCATTATGTTAAATAGGAGTGGATTGTGGGTTTTGGAGAACATCAGGTAGTTTTAGGGTGGTTTTGGGGTGGATCTATGGTTTTGGGGGATTTTCTTCCAGTTTTGGTGGTGATGCCGTTCTTGTTTGGGGTGTTTTTGACGTTTTTTGGGGTCTCTGTTGGGTTCTGTTGGGTTCTCGTTGGTCATCGTGTTGGAAAAGGGTAAATTGTGGTTTTTGGAGAAGATCAGGTAGGTTTAGGGTGTCTTTGGGGTGGATCTATGGTTTTGGGGGTTTTCTTCCAGTTTTGGGGGTGATGCCATTCTTGTTTGGGTTATTTTTTAAGGTTTTTGTGGTCTCTGTTTGGTTTTGTTGGGTTCTCGTTGGTCATCGTGTTGTAAAAGTGTAAATTGTGGGTTTTGGAGAACTTCAGGTAGGTTTAGGGGGAGTTTTCGCGTGGATTCATGGTATTTGGGGTTTTCTTCTTTTTGGGGGAGTGATCCTCTCCTTTCTTCGGGTGATTTTGAAGTGTTTTGGGGTTTCCGTTGCGTTTCGTTGAATTCCTAATGTGTTTTATGGTGGTTTGGAGTGTGCTTTGGGATTAGGAGAACATCAGGTAGGTTTAGGGTGTCTTTGGGGTGGATCTATGGTATTTGGGGTTTTCTTCTATTTTTTGGCGTGATCCTGTTCTTTTTTTGGGGTGTATTTGAATTGTTTTGGGGTCTCCGGTTGGGTTTTGTTTGGTTCTCGTTGGTCATCATGGTGGAAAAGGGTAAATTGTGGTTTTTGGAGAACATCAGGTAGGTTTAGGGTGGTTTTGGGTGGATCTATGGTTTTGGTGTATTTTCTTCCAGTTTTGGTGGTGATCCTTTTCTTGTTTGGGGTGTTTTTGACGTGTTTTGGTGTCTCCATTAGGTTTTGTTGGGTTCTTGTTTGTCATTATGTTAAATAGGTGTGGATTGTGGGTTTTGGAGAAGATCAGGTAGGTTTAGGGTGGTTTTGGGGTGGATCTATGGTTTTGGGGGATTTTCTTCCAGTTTTGGGGGTGATGCCGTTCTTGTTTGGGGTGTTTTGACATTTTTTGGGGTCTCTGTTGGGTTGTGTTGGGTTCTCGTTGGTCATCGTGTTGGAAAAGGGTAAATTGTGGTTTTTGGAGAAGATCAGGTAGGTTTAGGGTGGTTTTGGGGTGGATCTATGGTTTTGGGGGATTTTCTTCCAGTTTTGGGGGTGATGCCGTTCTTGTCTGGGGTGTTTTTGACGTGTTTTGGGGTCTCCATTAGGTTTTGTTGGGTTCTTTTTTGTCATTATGTTAAATAGGTGTGGATTGTGGGTTTTGGAGAAGATCAGGTAGGTTTAGGGTGGTTTTGGGGTGGATCTATGGTTTTGGGGGATTTTCTTCCAGTTTTGGTGGTGATGCCGTTCTTGTTTGGGGTGTTTTTGACGTTTTTTGGGGTCTCTGTTGGGTTCTGTTGGGTTCTCGTTGGTCATCGTGTTGGAAAAGTTTAAATTGTGGTTTTTGGAGAACATCAGGTAGGTTTAGGGTGGTTTTGGGGTGGATCTATGGTTTTGGGGGTTTTCTTCCAGTTTTGGGGGTGATGCCATTCTTGTTTGGGGTATTTTTTAAGGTTTTTGTGGTCTCTGTTTGGTTTTGTTGGGTTCTCGTTGGTCATCGTGTTGTAAAAAGTGTAAATTGTGGTTTTTGGAGAACTTCAGGTAGGTTTAGGGGGAGTTTTCGCGTGGATTCATGGTATTTGGGGTTTTCTTCTTTTTGGGGGAGTGATCCTCTCATTTCTTCGGGTGATTTTGAAGTGTTTTGGGGTTTCCGTTGCGTTTTGTTGAATTCCTAATATGTTTTATGGTGGTTTGGAGTGTGCTTTGGGATTAGGAGAAGATCAGGTAGGTTTAGGGTGGTTTTGGGGTGGATCTATGGTTTTGGGGGATTTTCTTCCAGTTTTGGTGGTGATCCTTTTCTTGTTTGGTGTGTTTTTGACGTGTTTTGGTGTCTCCATTAAGTTTTGTTGGGTTCTTGTTTGTCATTATGTTAAATAGGTGTGGATTGTGGGTTTTGGAGAAGATCAGGTAGGTTTAGGGTGGTTTTGGGGTGGATCTATGGTTTTGGGGGATTTTCTTCCAGTTTTGGGGGTGATGCCGTTCTTGTTTGGGGTGTTTTTGACGTTTTTTGGGGTCTCCGTTGGGTTTTGTTGGGTTCTCGTTGGTTATCATGGTGGAAAAGGGTAAATTGTGGGTTTTGGAGAACATCAGGTAGGTTTAGGGTGGTTTTGGGGTGGATCTATGGTTTTGGCGGATTTTCTTCCAGTTTTGGGGGTGATGCCGATATTTTTTGTGGTGTTTTTTACGTGTTTTGGGGTCTCCATTAGGTTTTATTGGGTTCTTGTTTGTCATTATGTTAAATAGGAGTGGATTGTGGGTTTTGGAGAACATCAGGTAGTTTTAGGGTGGTTTTGGGGTGGATCTATGGTTTTGGGGGATTTTCTTCCAGTTTTGGTGGTGATGCCGTTCTTGTTTGGGGTGTTTTTGACGTTTTTTGGGGTCTCTGTTGGGTTCTGTTGGGTTCTCGTTGGTCATCGTGTTGTAAAAAGTGTAAATTGTGGTTTTTGGAGAACTTCAGGTAGGTTTAGGGGGAGTTTTCGCGTGGATTCATGGTATTTGGGGTTTTCTTCTTTTGGGGGGAGTGATCCTCTCATTTCTTCGGGTGATTTTGAAGTGTTTTGGGGTTTCCGTTGCGTTTTGTTGAATTCCTAATGTGTTTTATGGTGGTTTGGAGTGTGCTTTGGGATTAGGAGAAGATCAGGTAGGTTTAGGGTGGTTTTGGGGTGGATCTATGGTTTTGGGGGATTTTCTTCCTGTTTTGGTGGTGATCCTTTTCTTGTTTGGTGTGTTTTTGACGTGTTTTGGTGTCTCCATTAAGTTTTGTTGGGTTCTTGTTTGTCATTATGTTAAATAGGTGTGGATTGTGGGTTTTGGAGAAGATCAGGTAGGTTTAGGGTGGTTTTGGGGTGGATCTATGGTTTTGGGGGATTTTCTTCCAGTTTTGGGGGTGATGCCGTTCTTGTTTGGGGTGTTTTTGACGTTTTTTGGGGTCTCCGTTGGGTTTTGTTGGGTTCTCGTTGGTTATCATGGTGGAAAAGGGTAAATTGTGGGTTTTGGAGAACATCAGGTAGGTTTAGGGTGGTTTTGGGGTGGATCTATGGTTTTGGCGTATTTTCTTCCAGTTTTGGGGGTGATGCCGATATTTTTTGTGGTGTTTTTTACGTGTTTTGGGGTCTCCATTAGGTTTTATTGGGTTCTTGTTTGTCATTATGTTAAATAGGAGTGGATTGTGGGTTTTGGAGAACATCAGGTAGTTTTAGGGTGGTTTTGGGGTGGATCTATGGTTTTGGGGGATTTTCTTCCAGTTTTGGTGGTGGTGCCGTTCTTGTTTGGGGTGTTTTTGACGTTTTTTGGGGTCTCTGTTGGGTTCTGTTGGGTTCTCGTTGGTCATCGTGTTGGAAAAGGGTAAATTGTGGTTTTTGGAGAACATCAGGTAGGTTTAGGGTGTCTTTGGGGTGGATCTATGGTTTTGGGGGTTTTCTTCCAGTTTTGGGGGTGATGCCATTCTTGTTTGGGGTATTTTTTCAGGTTTTTGTGGTCTCTGTTTGGTTTTGTTGGGTTCTCGTTGGTCATCGTGTTGTAAAAGTGTAAATTGTGGGTTTTGGAGAACTTCAGGTAGGTTTAGGGGGAGTTTTCGCGTGGATTCATGGTATTTGGGGTTTTCTTCTTTTTGGGGGAGTGATCCTCTCCTTTCTTCGGGTGATTTTGAAGTGTTTTGGGGTTTCCGTTGCGTTTCGTTGAATTCCTAATGTGTTTTATGGTGGTTTGGAGTGTGCTTTGGGATTAGGAGAACATCAGGTAGGTTTAGGGTGTCTTTGGGGTGGATCTATGGTATTTGGGGTTTTCTTCTATTTTTTGGCGTGATCCTGTTCTTTTTTGGGGTGTATTTGAAGTGTTTTGGGGTCTCCGTTGGGTTTTGTTTGGTTCTCGTTGGTCATCATGGTGGAAAAGGGTAAATTGTGGTTTTTGGAGAACATCAGGTAGGTTTAGGGTGGTTTTGGGGTGGATCTATGGTTTTGGTGTATTTTCTTCCAGTTTTGGTGGTGATCCTTTTCTTGTTTGGGGTGTTTTTGACGTGTTTTGGTGTCTCCATTAGGTTTTGTTGGGTTCTTGTTTGTCATTATGTTAAATAGGTGTGGATTGTGGGTTTTGGAGAACATCAGGTAGTTTTAGGGTGGTTTTGGGGTGGATCTATGGTTTTGGGGGATTTTCTTCCAGTTTTGGTGGTGATGCGTTCTTGTTTGGGGTGTTTTTGAAATTTTTTGGGGTCTCAGTTGGGTTCTGTTGGGTTCTCGTTGGTCATCGTGTTGGAAAAGTGTAAATTGTGGGTTTTGGAGAAGATCAGGTAGGTTTAGGGTGGTTTTGGGGTGGATCTATGGTTTTGGGAGATTTTCTTCCAGTTTTGGTGGTGATGCCGTTCTTGTTTGGGGTGTTTTTGACGTTTTTTGGGGTCTCCGTTGGGTTTTGTTGGGTTCTCGTTGGTTATCATGGTGGAAAAGGGTAAATTGTGGGTTTTGGAGAACATCAGGTAGGTTTAGGGTGGTTTTGGGGTGGATCTATGGTTTTGGTGTATTTTCTTCCAGTTTTGGTGGTGATGCCGTTCTTGTTTGGGGTGTTTTTGACGTTTTTTGGGGTCTCTGTTGGGTTCTGTTGGGTTCTCGTTGGTCATCGTGTTGGAAAATGGTAAATTGTGGTTTTTGGAGAAGATCAGGTAGGTTTAGGGTGTCTTTGGGGTGGATCTATGGTTTTGGGGGTTTTCTTCCAGTTTTGGGGGTGATGCCATTCTTGTTTGGTGTATTTTTTAAGGTTTTTGTGGTCTCTGTTTGGTTTTGTTGGGTTCTCGTTGGTCATCGTGTTGGAAAAGTTTAAATTGTGGTTTTTGGAGAACATCAGGTAGGTTTAGGGTGGTTTTGGGGTGGATCTATGGTTTTGGGGGTTTTCTTCCAGTTTTGGGGGTGATGCCATTCTTGTTTGGGGTATTTTTTAAGGTTTTTGTGGTCTCTGTTTGGTTTTGTTGGGTTCTCGTTGGTCATCGTGTTGTAAAAAGTGTAAATTGTGGTTTTTGGAGAACTTCAGGTAGGTTTAGGGGGAGTTTTCGCGTGGATTCATGGTATTTGGGGTTTTCTTCTTTTTGGGGGAGTGATCCTCTCATTTCTTCGGGTGATTTTGAAGTGTTTTGGGGTTTCCGTTGCGTTTTGTTGAATTCCTAATATGTTTTATGGTGGTTTGGAGTGTGCTTTGGGATTAGGAGAAGATCAGGTAGGTTTAGGGTGGTTTTGGGGTGGATCTATGGTTTTGGGGGATTTTCTTCCAGTTTTGGTGGTGATCATATTCTTGTTTGGTGTGTTTTTGACGTGTTTTGGTGTCTCCATTAAGTTTTGTTGGGTTCTTGTTTGTCATTATGTTAAATAGGTGTGGATTGTGGGTTTTGGAGAAGATCAGGTAGGTTTAGGGTGGTTTTGGGGTGGATCTATGGTTTTGGGGGATTTTCTTCCAGTTTTGGGGGTGATGCCGTTCTTGTTTGGGGTGTTTTTGACGTTTTTTGGGGTCTCCGTTGGGTTTTGTTGGGTTCTCGTTGGTTATCATGGTGGAAAAGGGTAAATTGTGGGTTTTGGAGAACATCAGGTAGGTTTAGGGTGGTTTTGGGGTGGATCTATGGTTTTGGCGGATTTTCTTCCAGTTTTGGGGGTGATGCCGATATTTTTTGTGGTGTTTTTTACGTGTTTTGGGGTCTCCATTAGGTTTTATTGGGTTCTTGTTTGTCATTATGTTAAATAGGAGTGGATTGTGGGTTTTGGAGAACATCAGGTAGTTTTAGGGTGGTTTTGGGGTGGATCTATGGTTTTGGGGGATTTTCTTCCAGTTTTGGTGGTGATGCCGTTCTTGTTTGGGGTGTTTTTGACGTTTTTTGGGGTCTCTGTTGGGTTCTGTTGGGTTCTCGTTGGTCATCGTGTTGTAAAAAGTGTAAATTGTGGTTTTTGGAGAACTTCAGGTAGGTTTAGGGGGAGTTTTCGCGTGGATTCATGGTATTTGGGGTTTTCTTCTTTTGGGGGGAGTGATCCTCTCATTTCTTCGGGTGATTTTGAAGTGTTTTGGGGTTTCCGTTGCGTTTTGTTGAATTCCTAATGTGTTTTATGGTGGTTTGGAGTGTGCTTTGGGATTAGGAGAAGATCAGGTAGGTTTAGGGTGGTTTTGGGGTGGATCTATGGTTTTGGGGGATTTTCTTCCTGTTTTGGTGGTGATCCTTTTCTTGTTTGGTGTGTTTTTGACGTGTTTTGGTGTCTCCATTAAGTTTTGTTGGGTTCTTGTTTGTCATTATGTTAAATAGGTGTGGATTGTGGGTTTTGGAGAAGATCAGGTAGGTTTAGGGTGGTTTTGGGGTGGATCTATGGTTTTGGGGGATTTTCTTCCAGTTTTGGTGGTGATGCCGTTCTTGTTTGGGGTGTTTTTGACGTTTTTTGGGGTCTCCGTTGGGTTTTGTTGGGTTCTCGTTGGTTATCATGGTGGAAAAGGGTAAATTGTGGGTTTTGGAGAACATCAGGTAGGTTTAGGGTGGTTTTGGGGTGGATCTATGGTTTTGGCGTATTTTCTTCCAGTTTTGGGGGTGATGCCGATATTTTTTGTGGTGTTTTTTACGTGTTTTGGGGTCTCCATTAGGTTTTATTGGGTTCTTGTTTGTCATTATGTTAAATAGGAGTGGATTGTGGGTTTTGGAGAACATCAGGTAGTTTTAGGGTGGTTTTGGGGTGGATCTATGGTTTTGGGGGATTTTCTTCCAGTTTTGGTGGTGATGCCGTTCTTGTTTGGGGTGTTTTTGACGTTTTTTGGGGTCTCTGTTGGGTTCTGTTGGGTTCTCGTTGGTCATCGTGTTGGAAAAGGGTAAATTGTGGTTTTTGGAGAAGATCAGGTAGGTTTAGGGTGTCTTTGGGGTGGATCTATGGTTTTGGGGGTTTTCTTCCAGTTTTGGGGGTGATGCCATTCTTGTTTGGGGTATTTTTTCAGGTTTTTGTGGTCTCTGTTTGGTTTTGTTGGGTTCTCGTTGGTCATCGTGTTGTAAAAGTGTAAATTGTGGGTTTTGGAGAACTTCAGGTAGGTTTAGGGGGAGTTTTCGCGTGGATTCATGGTATTTGGGGTTTTCTTCTTTTTGGGGGAGTGATCCTCTCCTTTCTTCGGGTGATTTTGAAGTGTTTTGGGGTTTCCGTTGCGTTTCGTTGAATTCCTAATGTGTTTTATGGTGGTTTGGAGTGTGCTTTGGGATTAGGAGAACATCAGGTAGGTTTAGGGTGTCTTTGGGGTGGATCTATGGTATTTGGGGTTTTCTTCTATTTTTTGGCGTGATCCTGTTCTTTTTTGGGGTGTATTTGAAGTGTTTTGGGGTCTCCGTTGGGTTTTGTTTGGTTCTCGTTGGTCATCATGGTGGAAAAGGGTAAATTGTGGTTTTTGGAGAACATCAGGTAGGTTTAGGGTGGTTTTGGGGTGGATCTATGGTTTTGGTGTATTTTCTTCCAGTTTTGGTGGTGATCCTTTTCTTGTTTGGGGTGTTTTTGACGTGTTTTGGTGTCTCCATTAGGTTTTGTTGGGTTCTTGTTTGTCATTATGTTAAATAGGTGTGGATTGTGGGTTTTGGAGAACATCAGGTAGTTTTAGGGTGGTTTTGGGGTGGATCTATGGTTTTGGGGGATTTTCTTCCAGTTTTGGTGGTGATGCGTTCTTGTTTGGGGTGTTTTTGACATTTTTTGGGGTCTCAGTTGGGTTCTGTTGGGTTCTCGTTGGTCATCGTGTTGGAAAAGTGTAAATTGTGGTTTTTGGAGAAGATCAGGTAGGTTTAGGGTGGTTTTGGGGTGGATCTATGGTTTTGGGAGATTTTCTTCCAGTTTTGGTGGTGATGCCGTTCTTGTTTGGGGTGTTTTTGACGTTTTTTGGGGTCTCCGTTGGGTTTTGTTGGGTTCTCGTTGGTTATCATGGTGGAAAAGGGTAAATTGTGGGTTTTGGAGAACATCAGGTAGGTTTAGGGTGGTTTTGGGGTGGATCTATGGTTTTGGCGTATTTTCTTCCAGTTTTGGGGGTGATGCCGATATTTTTTGTGGTGTTTTTTACGTGTTTTGGGGTCTCCATTAGGTTTTGTTGGGTTCTTGTTTGTCATTATGTTAAATAGGAGTGGATTGTGGGTTTTGGAGAACATCAGGTAGTTTTAGGGTGGTTTTGGGGTGGATCTATGGTTTTGGGGGATTTTCTTCCAGTTTTGGTGGTGATGCCGTTCTTGTTTGGGGTGTTTTTGACGTTTTTTGGGGTCTCTGTTGGGTTCTGTTGGGTTCTCGTTTGGTCATCGTGTTGGAAAAGGGTAAATTGTGGTTTTTGGAGAACATCAGGTAGGTTTAGGGTGTCTTTGGGGTGGATCTATGGTTTTGGGGGTTTTCTTCCAGTTTTGGGGGTGATGCCATTCTTGTTTGGGGTATTTTTTAAGGTTTTTGTGGTCTCTGTTTGGTTTTGTTGGGTTCTCGTTGGTCATCGTGTTGTAAAAGTGTAAATTGTGGGTTTTGGAGAACTTCAGGTAGGTTTAGGGGGAGTTTTCGCGTGGATTCATGGTATTTGGGGTTTTCTTCTTTTTGGGGGAGTGATCCTCTCATTTCTTCGGGTGATTTTAAAGTGTTTTGGGGTTTCCGTTGCGTTTTGTTGAATTCCTAATGTGTTTTATGGTGGTTTGGAGTGTGCTTTGGGATTAGGAGAACATCAGGTAGGTTTAGGGTGTCTTTGGGGTGGATCTATGGTATTTGGGGTTTTCTTCTATTTTTTGGCGTGATCCTGTTCTTTTTTGGGGTGTATTTGAATTGTTTTGGGGTCTCCGTTGGGTTTTGTTTGGTTCTCGTTGGTCATCATGGTGGAAAAGGGTAAATTGTGGTTTTTGGAGAACATCAGGTAGGTTTAGGGTGGTTTTGGGGTGGATCTATGGTTTTGGTGTATTTTCTTCCAGTTTTGGTGGTGATCCTTTTCTTGTTTGGGGTGTTTTTGACGTGTTTTGGTGTCTCCATTAGGTTTTGTTGGGTTCTTGTTTGTCATTATGTTAAATAGGTGTGGATTGTGGGTTTTGGAGAACATCAGGTAGGTTTAGGGTGGTTTTGGGGTGGATCTATGGTTTTGGGGGATTTTCTTCCAGTTTTGGGGGTGATGCCGTTCTTGTTTGGGGTGTTTTTGACATTTTTTGGGGTCTCAGTTGGGTTCTGTTGGGTTCTCGTTGGTCATCGTGTTGGAAAAGGGTAAATTGTGGTTTTTGGAGAAGATCAGGTAGGTTTAGGGTGGTTTTGGGGTGGATCTATGGTTTTGGGGGATTTTCTTCCAGTTTTGGGGGTGATGCCGTTCTTGTTTGGGGTGTTTTTGACGTGTTTTGGGGTCTCCATTAGGTTTTGTTGGGTTCTTGTTTGTCATTATGTTAAATAGGTGTGGATTGTGGGTTTTGGAGAAGATCAGGTAGGTTTAGGGTGGTTTTGGGGTGGATCTATGGTTTTGGTGTATTTTCTTCCAGTTTTGGTGGTGATGCCGTTCTTGTTTGGGGTGTTTTTGACGTTTTTTGGGGTCTCTGTTGGGTTCTGTTGGGTTCTCGTTGGTCATCGTGTTGGAAAATGGTAAATTGTGGTTTTTGGAGAAGATCAGGTAGGTTTAGGGTGTCTTTGGGGTGGATCTATGGTTTTGGGGGTTTTCTTCCAGTTTTGGGGGTGATGCCATTCTTGTTTGGGGTATTTTTTAAGGTTTTTGTGGTCTCTGTTTGGTTTTGTTGGGTTCTCGTTGGTCATCGTGTTGTAAAAAGTGTAAATTGTGGGTTTTGGAGAACTTCAGGTAGGTTTAGGGGGAGTTTTCGCGTGGATTCATGGTATTTGGGGTTTTCTTCTTTTTGGGGGAGTGATCCTCTCATTTCTTCGGGTGATTTTGAAGTGTTTTGGGGTTTCCGTTGCGTTTTGTTGAATTCCTAATGTGTTTTATGGTGGTTTGGAGTGTGCTTTGGGATTAGGAGAAGATCAGGTAGGTTTAGGGTGGTTTTGGGGTGGATCTATGGTTTTGGGGGATTTTCTTCCAGTTTTGGTGGTGATCCTTTTCTTGTTTGGTGTGTTTTTGACGTGTTTTGGTGTCTCCATTAAGTTTTGTTGGGTTCTTGTTTGTCATTATGTTAAATAGGTGTGGATTGTGGGTTTTGGAGAAGATCAGGTAGGTTTAGGGTGGTTTTGGGGTGGATCTATGGTTTTGGGGGATTTTCTTCCAGTTTTGGGGGTGATGCCGTTCTTGTTTGGGGTGTTTTTGACGTTTTTTGGGGTCTCCGTTGGGTTTTGTTGGGTTCTCGTTGGTTATCATGGTGGAAAAGGGTAAATTGTGGGTTTTGGAGAACATCAGGTAGGTTTAGGGTGGTTTTGGGGTGGATCTATGGTTTTGGCGTATTTTCTTCCAGTTTTGGGGGTGATGCCGATATTTTTTGTGGTGTTTTTTACGTGTTTTGGGGTCTCCATTAGGTTTTATTGGGTTCTTGTTTGTCATTATGTTAAATAGGAGTGGATTGTGGGTTTTGGAGAACATCAGGTAGTTTTAGGGTGGTTTTGGGGTGGATCTATGGTTTTGGGGGATTTTCTTCCAGTTTTGGTGGTGATGCCGTTCTTGTTTGGGGTGTTTTTGACGTTTTTTGGGGTCTCTGTTGGGTTCTGTTGGGTTCTCGTTGGTCATCGTGTTGGAAAAGGGTAAATTGTGGTTTTTGGAGAACATCAGGTAGGTTTAGGGTGTCTTTGGGGTGGATCTATGGTTTTGGGGGTTTTCTTCCAGTTTTGGGGGTGATGCCATTCTTGTTTGGGGTATTTTTTCAGGTTTTTGTGGTCTCTGTTTGGTTTTGTTGGGTTCTCGTTGGTCATCGTGTTG
Source organism: Aythya ferina (assembly GCF_964211825.1). NCBI lineage: Eukaryota > Metazoa > Chordata > Aves > Anseriformes > Anatidae > Aythya > Aythya ferina. The sequence continues at coordinate 40,571 of NW_028181231.1, read as the reverse complement.
TAAAAGTGTAAATTGTGGGTTTTGGAGAACTTCAGGTAGGTTTAGGGGGAGTTTTCGCGTGGATTCATGGTATTTGGGGTTTTCTTCTTTTTGGGGGAGTGATCCTCTCCTTTCTTCGGGTGATTTTGAAGTGTTTTGGGGTTTCCGTTGCGTTTCGTTGAATTCCTAATGTGTTTTATGGTGGTTTGGAGTGTGCTTTGGGATTAGGAGAACATCAGGTAGGTTTAGGGTGTCTTTGGGGTGGATCTATGGTATTTGGGGTTTTCTTCTATTTTTTGGCGTGATCCTGTTCTTTTTTGGGGTGTATTTGACGTGTTTTGGGGTCTCCGTTGGGTTTTGTTTGGTTCTCGTTGGTCATCATGGTGGAAAAGGGTAAATTGTGGTTTTTGGAGAACATCAGGTAGGTTTAGGGTGGTTTTGGGGTGGATCTATGGTTTTGGTGTATTTTCTTCCAGTTTTGGTGGTGATCCTTTTCTTGTTTGGGGTGTTTTTGACGTGTTTTGGTGTCTCCATTAGGTTTTGTTGGGTTCTTGTTTGTCATTATGTTAAATAGGTGTGGATTGTGGGTTTTGGAGAAGATCAGGTAGGTTTAGGGTGGTTTTGGGGTGGATCTATGGTTTTGGGGGATTTTCTTCCAGTTTTGGTGGTGATGCCGTTCTTGTTTGGGGTGTTTTTGACATTTTTTGGGGTCTCAGTTGGGTTCTGTTGGGTTCTCGTTGGTCATCGTGTTGGAAAAGTGTAAATTGTGGTTTTTGGAGAAGATCAGGTAGGTTTAGGGTGGTTTTGGGGTGGATCTATGGTTTTGGGAGATTTTCTTCCAGTTTTGGTGGTGATGCCGTTCTTGTTTGGGGTGTTTTTGACGTTTTTTGGGGTCTCCGTTGGGTTTTGTTGGGTTCTCGTTGGTTATCATGGTGGAAAAGGGTAAATTGTGGGTTTTGGAGAACATCAGGTAGGTTTAGGGTGGTTTTGGGGTGGATCTATGGTTTTGGCGTATTTTCTTCCAGTTTTGGGGGTGATGCCGATATTTTTTGGGGTGTTTTTTACGTGTTTTGGGGTCTCCATTAGGTTTTGTTGGGTTCTTGTTTGTCATTATGTTAAATAGGAGTGGATTGTGGGTTTTGGAGAACATCAGGTAGTTTTAGGGTGGTTTTGGGGTGGATCTATGGTTTTGGGGGATTTTCTTCCAGTTTTGGTGGTGATGCCGTTCTTGTTTGGGGTGTTTTTGACGTTTTTTGGGGTCTCTGTTGGGTTCTGTTGGGTTCTCGTTTGGTCATCGTGTTGGAAAAGGGTAAATTGTGGTTTTTGGAGAACATCAGGTAGGTTTAGGGTGTCTTTTGGGTGGATCTATGGTTTTGGGGGTTTTCTTCCAGTTTTGGGGGTGATGCCATTCTTGTTTGGGGTATTTTTTAAGGTTTTTGTGGTCTCTGTTTGGTTTTGTTGGGTTCTCGTTGGTCATCGTGTTGTAAAAAGTGTAAATTGTGGGTTTTGGAGAACTTCAGGTAGGTTTAGGGGGAGTTTTCGCGTGGATTCATGGTATTTGGGGTTTTCTTCTTTTTGGGGGAGTGATCCTCTCATTTCTTCGGGTGATTTTAAAGTGTTTTGGGGTTTCCGTTGCGTTTTGTTGAATTCCTAATGTGTTTTATGGTGGTTTGGAGTGTGCTTTGGGATTAGGAGAAGATCAGGTAGGTTTAGGGTGGTTTTGGGGTGGATCTATGGTTTTGGGGGATTTTCTTCCAGTTTTGGTGGTGATCCTTTTCTTGTTTGGGGTGTTTTTGACGTGTTTTGGGGTCTCCACTAGGTTTTGTTCGGTTCTTGTTTGTCATTATGTTAAATAGGTGTGGATTGTGGTTTTTGGAGAACATCAGGTAGGTTTAGGGTGGTTTTGGGGTGGATCTATGGTTTTGGGGGATTTTCTTCCAGTTTTGGGGGTGATGCCGATATTTTTTGGGGTGTTTTTTACGTGTTTTGGGGTCTCCATTAGGTTTTGTTGTGTTCTTGTTGGTCATTATGTTAAATAGGAGTGGATTGTGGGTTTTGGAGAACATCAGGTAGGTTTAGGGTGTCTTTGGGGTGGATCTATGGTTTTGGGGGATTTTCTTCCAGTTTTGGTGGTGATGCCGTTCTTGTTTGGGGTGTTTTTGACGTTTTTTGGGGTCTCTGTTGGGTTCTGTTGGGTTCTCGTTGGTCATCGTGTTGGAAAAGGGTAAATTGTGGGTTTTGGAGAAGATCAGGTAGGTTTAGGGTGTCTTTGGGGTGGATCTATGGTTTTGGGGGATTTTCTTCCAGTTTTGGGGGTGATGCCGTTCTTGTTTGGGGTGTTTTTGACGTTTTTTGGGGTCTCCGTTGGGTTTTGTTGGGTTCTCGTTGGTTATCATAATGGAAAAGGTAAATTGTGGTTTTTGGAGAAGATCAGGTAGGTTTAGGGTGGTTTTGGGGTGGATCTATGGTTTTGGGGGATTTTCTTCCAGTTTTGGTGGTGATCCTTTTCTTGTTTGGGGTGTTTTTGACGTGTTTTGGGGTCTCCATTAGGTTTTGTTGGGTTCTTGTTTGTCATTATGTTAAATAGGAGTGGATTGTGGGTTTTGGAGAACATCAGGTAGGTTTAGGGTGGTTTTGGGGTGGATCTATGGTTTTGGGGGATTTTCTTCCAGTTTTGGTGGTGATGCCGTTCTTGTTTGGGGTGTTTTTGACGTTTTTTGGGGTCTCTGTTGGGTTCTGTTGGGTTCTCATTGGTCATCGTGTTGGAAAAGTGTAAATTGTGGTTTTTGGAGAAGATCAGGTAGGTTTAGGGTGTCTTTGGGGTGGATCTATGGTTTTGGGGGTTTTCTTCCAGTTTTGGGGGTGATGCCATTCTTGTTTGGGGTGTTTTTTAAGGTTTTTGTGGTCTCTGTTTGGTTTTGTTGGGTTCTCGTTGGTTATCATGGTGGAAAGGGGTAAATTGTGGGTTTTGGAGAAGATCAGGTAGGTTTAGGGTGGTTTTGGGGTGGATCTATGGTTTTGGGGGATTTTCTTCCAGTTTTGGGGGTGATGCCGATATTTTTTGGGGTGTTTTTTACGTGTTTTGAGGTCTCCATTAGGTTTTGTTGTGTTCTTGTTGGTCATTATGTTAAATAGGAGTGGATTGTGGGTTTTGGAGAACATCAGGTAGGTTTAGGGTGGTTTTGGGGTGGATCTATGGTTTTGGGGGATTTTCTTCCAGTTTTGGTGGTGATGCCGTTCTTGTTTGGGGTGTTTTTGACGTTTTTTGGGGTCTCTGTTGGGTTCTGTTGGGTTCTCGTTGGTCATCGTGTTGGAAAAGGGTAAATTGTGGTTTTTGGAGAACATCAGGTAGGTTTAGGGTGTCTTTGGGGTGGATCTATGGTTTTGGGGGTTTTCTTCCAGTTTTGGGGGTGATGCCATTCTTGTTTGGGGTATTTTTTAAGGTTTTTGTGGTCTCTGTTTGGTTTTGTTGGGTTCTCGTTGGTCATCGTGTTTTAAAAGTGTAAATTGTGGGTTTTGGAGAACTTCAGGTAGGTTTAGGGGGAGTTTTCGCGTGGATTCATGGTATTTGGGGTTTTCTTCTTTTTGGGGGAGTGATCCTCTCCTTTCTTCGGGTGATTTTGAAGTGTTTTGGGGTTTCCGTTGCGTTTCGTTGAATTCCTAATGTGTTTTATGGTGGTTTGGAGTGTGCTTTGGGATTAGGAGAACATCAGGTAGGTTTAGGGTGTCTTTGGGGTGGATCTATGGTATTTGGGGTTTTCTTCTATTTTTTGGCGTGATCCTGTTCTTTTTTGGGGTGTATTTGAAGTGTTTTGGGGTCTCCGTTGGGTTTTGTTTGGTTCTCGTTGGTCATCATGGTGGAAAAGGGTAAATTGTGGGTTTTGGAGAAGATCAGGTAGGTTTAGGGTGGTTTTGGGGTGGATCTATGGTTTTGGGGGATTTTCTTCCAGTTTTGGTGGTGATCCTTTTCTTGTTTGGGGTGTTTTTTACGTGTTTTGAGGTCTCCATTAGGTTTTGTTGTGTTCTTGTTGGTCATTATGTTAAATAGGAGTGGATTGTGGTTTTTGGAGAACATCAGGTAGGTTTAGGGTGTCTTTGGGGTGGATCTATGGTTTTGGGGGTTTTCTTCCAGTTTTGGGGGTGATGCCATTCTTGTTTGGGGTATTTTTTAAGGTTTTTGTGGTCTCTGTTTGGTTTTGTTGGGTTCTCGTTGGTCATCGTGTTTTAAAAGTGTAAATTGTGGGTTTTGGAGAACTTCAGGTAGGTTTAGGGGGAGTTTTCGCGTGGATTCATGGTATTTGGGGTTTTCTTCTTTTTGGGGGAGTGATCCTCTCCTTTCTTCGGGTGATTTTGAAGTGTTTTGGGGTTTCCGTTGCGTTTCGTTGAATTCCTAATGTGTTTTATGGTGGTTTGGAGTGTGCTTTGGGATTAGGAGAACATCAGGTAGGTTTAGGGTGTCTTTGGGGTGGATCTATGGTATTTGGGGTTTTCTTCTATTTTTTGGCGTTATCCTGTTCTTTTTTGGGGTGTATTTGAAGTGTTTTGGGGTCTCCGTTGGGTTTTGTTTGGTTCTCGTTGGTCATCATGGTGGAAAAGGGTAAATTGTGGGTTTTGGAGAAGATCAGGTAGGTTTAGGGTGGTTTTGGGGTGGATCTATGGTTTTGGGGGATTTTCTTCCAGTTTTGGTGGTGATCCTTTTCTTGTTTGGGGTGTTTTTTACGTGTTTTGAGGTCTCCATTAGGTTTTGTTGTGTTCTTGTTGGTCATTATGTTAAATAGGAGTGGATTGTGGGTTTTGGAGAACATCAGGTAGGTTTAGGGTGGTTTTGGGGTGGATCTATGGTTTTGGGGGATTTTCTTCCAGTTTTGGTGGTGATGCCGTTCTTGTTTGGGGTGTTTTTGACGTTTTTTGGGGTCTCTGTTGGGTTCTGTTGGGTTCTCGTTGGTCATCGTGTTGGAAAAGGGTAAATTGTGGTTTTTGGAGAACATCAGGTAGGTTTAGGGTGTCTTTGGGGTGGATCTATGGTTTTGGGGGTTTTCTTCCAGTTTTGGGGGTGATGCCATTCTTGTTTGGGGTATTTTTTAAGGTTTTTGTGGTCTCTGTTTGGTTTTGTTGGGTTCTCGTTGGTCATCGTGTTTTAAAAGTGTAAATTGTGGGTTTTGGAGAACTTCAGGTAGGTTTAGGGGGAGTTTTCGCGTGGATTCATGGTATTTGGGGTTTTCTTCTTTTTGGGGGAGTGATCCTCTCCTTTCTTCGGGTGATTTTGAAGTGTTTTGGGGTTTCCGTTGCGTTTCGTTGAATTCCTAATGTGTTTTATGGTGGTTTGGAGTGTGCTTTGGGATTAGGAGAACATCAGGTAGGTTTAGGGTGTCTTTGGGGTGGATCTATGGTATTTGGGGTTTTCTTCTATTTTTTGGCGTGATCCTGTTCTTTTTTGGGGTGTATTTGAAGTGTTTTGGGGTCTCCGTTGGGTTTTGTTTGGTTCTCGTTGGTCATCATGGTGGAAAAGGGTAAATTGTGGGTTTTGGAGAAGATCAGGTAGGTTTAGGGTGGTTTTGGGGTGGATCTATGGTTTTGGGGGATTTTCTTCCAGTTTTGGTGGTGATCCTTTTCTTGTTTGGGGTGTTTTTGACGTGTTTTGGTGTCTCCATTAGGTTTTGTTGGGTTCTTGTTTGTCATTATGTTAAATAGGTGTGGATTGTGGGTTTTGGAGAAGATCAGGTAGGTTTAGGGTGGTTTTGGGGTGGATCTATGGTTTTGGGGGATTTTCTTCCAGTTTTGGTGGTGATGCCGTTCTTGTTTGGGGTGTTTTTGACGTTTTTTGGGGTCTCAGTTGGGTTCTGTTGGGTTCTCGTTGGTCATCGTGTTGGAAAATGGTAAATTGTGGTTTTTGGAGAACATCAGGTAGGTTTAGGGTGGTTTTGGGGTGGATCTATGGTTTTGGGGGATTTTCTTCCAGTTTTGGGGGTGATGCCGTTCTTGTTTGGGGTGTTTTTGACGTTTTTTGGGGTCTCCGTTGGGTTTTGTTGGGTTCTCGTTGGTTATCATGGTGGAAAAGGGTAAATTGTGGGTTTTGGAGAACATCAGGTAGGTTTAGGGTGGTTTTGGGGTGGATATATGGTTTTGGGGGATTTTCTTCCAGTTTTGGGGGTGATGCCGATATTTTTTGGGGTGTTTTTTACGTGTTTTGGGGTCTCCATTAGGTTTTGTTGGGTTCTTTTTTGTCATTATGTTAAATAGGAGTGGATTGTGGGTTTTGGAGAAGATCAGGTAGTTTTAGGGTGTCTTTGGGGTGGATCTATGGTTTTGGGGGTTGTCTTCCAGTTTTGGTGGTGATGCCATTCTTGTTTGGGGTATTTTTTCAGGTTTTTGTGGTCTCTGTTTGGTTTTGTTGGGTTCTCGTTGGTCATCGTGTTTTAAAAGTGTAAATTGTGGGTTTTGGAGAACTTCAGGTAGGTTTAGGGGGAGTTTTCGCGTGGATTCATGGTATTTGGGGTTTTCTTCTTTTTGGGGGAGTGATCCTCTCCTTTCTTCGGGTGATTTTGAAGTGTTTTGGGGTTTCCGTTGCGTTTCGTTGAATTCCTAATGTGTTTTATGGTGGTTTGGAGTGTGCTTTGGGATTAGGAGAACATCAGGTAGGTTTAGGGTGTCTTTGGGGTGGATCTATGGTATTTGGGGTTTTCTTCTATTTTTTGGCGTGATCCTGTTCTTTTTTGGGGTGTATTTGACGTGTTTTGGGGTCTCCGTTGGGTTTTGTTTGGTTCTCGTTGGTCATCATGGTGGAAAAGGGTAAATTGTGGGTTTTGGAGAAGATCAGGTAGGTTTAGGGTGGTTTTGGGGTGGATCTATGGTTTTGGCGTATTTTCTTCCAGTTTTGGTGGTGATCCTTTTCTTGTTTGGGGTGTTTTTGACGTGTTTTGGTGTTTCCATTAGGTTTTGTTGTGTTCTTGTTTGTCATTATGTTAAATAGGTGTGGATTGTGGGTTTTGGAGAAGATCAGGTAGGTTTAGGGTGGTTTTGGGGTGGATCTATGGTTTTGGGGGATTTTCTTCCAGTTTTGGGGGTGATGCCGTTCTTGTTTGGGGTGTTTTTGACGTTTTTTGGGGTCTCTGTTGGGTTCTGTTGGGTTCTCATTGGTCATCGTGTTGGAAAAGTGTAAATTGTGGTTTTTGGAGAACATCAGGTAGGTTTAGGGTGTCTTTGGGGTGGATCTATGGTTTTGGTGTATTTTCTTCCAGTTTTGGTGGTGATGCCGTTCTTGTTTGTGGTGTTTTTTAAGGTTTTTGTGGTCTCTGTTTGGTTTTGTTGGGTTCTCGTTGGTTATCATGGTGGAAAGGGGTAAATTGTGGGTTTTGGAGAACATCAGGTAGGTTTAGGGTGGTTTTGGGGTGGATCTATGGTTTTGGGGGATTTTCTTCCAGTTTTGGGGGTGATGCCGTTCTTGTTTGGGGTGTTTTTGACGTTTTTTGGGGTCTCCGTTGGGTTTTGTTGGGTTCTCGTTGGTTATCATGGTGGAAAAGGGTAAATTGTGGTTTTTGGAGAAGATCAGGTAGTTTTAGGGTGGTTTTGGGGTGGATCTATGGTTTTGGGGGATTTTCTTCCAGTTTTGGTGGTGATCCTTTTCTTGTTTGGGGTGTTTTTGACGTGTTTTGGGGTCTCCTTTAGGTTTTGTTGGGTTCTTAATCATAGAATCATAGAATCATAGAATATCCTGAGTTGGAAGGGACCCTTAAGGATCATCAAGTCCAACTCTCGACACCGCACAGGTCTACCCAAAAGTTCAGACCATGTGCCTAAGTTCACAGTCCAATCTCTTCTTAAATTCAGACAGGCTCGGTGCAGTGACCACTTCCCTGTGGAGCCTGTTCCAGTGTGCAACCACCCTCTCTGTGAAGAACCCCCTCCTGACGTCCAGCCTAAATTTCCCCTGCCTCAGCTTAACCCCGTTCCCGCGGGTCCTGTCACTACTGTTAATGGAGAAAAGGTCTCCTGCCTCTTGACAACCCCTTACGAGGAAGTTGTAGACTGCGATGAGGTCTCCCCTCAGCCTCCTCTTCTCCAGGCTGAACAGGCCCAGTGACCTCAGCCGTTCCTCGTACGCCTTCCCCTCCAGGCCTTTCACCATCTTCGTAGCCCTCCTCTGGACACTTTCCAACAGTTTCATGTCCTTTTTATACTGTGGTGCCCAGAACTGCACACAGTACTCGAGGTGAGGCCGCACCAGCGCAGAGTAGAGCGGGACAATCACCTCCCTTGACCTACTAGCGATGCCGTTCTTGATGCACCCCAGGATACGATTGGCCCTCCTGGCTGCCAGGGCACACTGCTGGCTCATATTCAACTTGCTGTCTATCACGACCCCCAGATCCCTCTCTTCTAGGCTGCTCTCCAGCGTCTCATCGCCCAGTCTGTACGTGCAGCCAGGGTTTCCCCGTCCCAGGTGCAGGACCCGGCACTTGCTCTTATTGAACTTCATGCGGTTGGTGATCGCCCAGCTCTCCAACCTGTCCAGATCCCTCTGCAAGGCCTTTACGCCCTCATTTGAGTCCACAACTCCTCCAAGTTTGGTGTCATCAGCAAACTTGCTCAAAATACCCTCTATTCCTACATCCAGATCATTTATAAAAATATTGAAAAGTACCGGCCCTAAAATGGAGCCTTGAGGGACCCCACTGGTGACCGCCCGCCAGCCTGACGCAGCTCCATTTACCATAACCCTTTGGGCCCTGCCCGTTAGCCAATTGCTCACCCATCGTATGATGTTTTTATTTAGTTGTATGGTGGACATTTTGTCCAGTAGGATCCTATGGGAAACCGTGTCAAAAGCCTTGCTGAAGTCCAAAAAAATCACATCAGCTGGTTTCCCTTGGTCCACCATACGGGTGATCTTATCATAAAAGGAAATCAGGTTAGTTAGGCAGGACCTACCCTTCACAAACCCATGCTGGCTGGGACCAATGACTGCTTTTTCTTGTTTGTCATTATGTTAAATAGGAGTGGATTGTGGGTTTTGGAGAACATCATGTAGTTTTAGGGTGGTTTTGGGGTGGATCTATGGTTTTGGGGGATTTTCTTCCAGTTTTGGGGGTGATGCCGTTCTTGTTTGGGGTGTTTTTGACGTTTTTTGGGGTCTCTGTTGGGTTCTGTTGGGTTCTCATTGGTCATCGTGTTGGAAAAGTGTAAATTGTGGTTTTTGGAGAACATCAGGTAGGTTTAGGGTGTCTTTGGGGTGGATCTATGGTTTTGGGGGTTTTCTTTCAGTTTTGGGGGTGATGCCATTCTTGTTTGGGGTGTTTTTTAAGGTTTTTGTGGTCTCTGTTTGGTTTTGTTGGGTTCTCGTTGGTTATCATGGTGGAAAGGGGTAAATTGTGGGTTTTGGAGAACATCAGGTAGGTTTAGGGTGGTTTTGGGGTGGATCTATGGTTTTGGGGGATTTTCTTCCAGTTTTGGGGGTGATGCCGATATTTTTTGGGGTGTTTTTGACGTGTTTTGGGGTCTCCATTAGGTTTTGTTTTGTTCTTGTTGGTCATTATGTTAAATAGGAGTGGATTGTGGGTTTTGGAGAAGATCAGGTAGTTTTAGGGTGGTTTTGGGGTGGATCTATGGTTTTGGGGGATTTTCTTCCAGTTTTGGTGGTGATGCCGTTCTTGTTTGGGGTGTTTTTGACGTTTTTTGGGGTCTCTGTTGGGTTCTGTTGGGTTCTCGTTTGTCATCGTGTTGGAAAAGTGTAAATTGTGGTTTTTGGAGAACATCAGGTAGGTTTAGGGTGTCTTTGGGGTGGATCTATGGTTTTGGGGGATTTTCTTCCAGTTTTGGGGGTGATGCCGTTCTTGTTTGGGGTGTTTTTGACGTTTTTTGGGGTCTCTGTTGGGTTCTGTTGGGTTCTCGTTGGTCATCGTGTTGGAAAAGGGTAAATTGTGGGTTTTGGAGAACATCAGGTAGGTTTAGGGTGTCTTTGGGGTGGATCTATGGTTTTGGGGGATTTTCTTCCAGTTTTGGGGGTGATGCCGTTCTTGTTTGGGGTGTTTTTGACGTTTTTTGGGGTCTCCGTTGGGTTTTGTTGGGTTCTCGTTGGTTATCATGGTGGAAAAGGGTAAATTGTGGGTTTTGGAGAACATCAGGTAGGTTTAGGGTGGTTTTGGGGTGGATCTATGGTTTTGGCGGATTTTCTTCCAGTTTTGGGGGTGATGCCGATATTTTTTGTGGTGTTTTTTACGTGTTTTGGGGTATCCATTAGGTTTTGTTGGGTTCTTGTTTGTCATTATGTTAAATAGGAGTGGATTGTGGGTTTTGGAGAACATCAGGTAGTTTTAGGGTGGTTTTGGGGTGGATCTATGGTTTTGGAGGATTTTCTTCCAGTTTTGGTGGTGATGCCGTTCTTGTTTGGGGTGTTTTTGACGTTTTTTGGGGTCTCTGTTGGGTTCTGTTGGGTTCTCGTTGGTCATCGTGTTGGAAAAGGGTAAATTGTGGTTTTTGGAGAAGATCAGGTAGGTTTAGGGTGTCTTTGGGGTGGATCTATGGTTTTGGGGGTTTTCTTCCAGTTTTGGGGGTGATGCCATTCTTGTTTGGGGTATTTTTTAAGGTTTTTGTAGTCTCTGTTTGGTTTTGTTGGGTTCTCGTTGGTCATCGTGTTGTAAAAGTGTAAATTGTGGGTTTTGGAGAACTTCAGGTAGGTTTAGGGGGAGTTTTCGCGTGGATTCATGGTATTTGGGGTTTTCTTCTTTTTGGGGGAGTGATCCTCTCCTTTCTTCGGGTGATTTTGAAGTGTTTTGGGGTTTCCGTTGCGTTTCGTTGAATTCCTAATGTGTTTTATGGTGGTTTGGAGTGTGCTTTGGGATTAGGAGAACATCAGGTAGGTTTAGGGTGTCTTTGGGGTGGATCTATGGTATTTGGGGTTTTCTTCTATTTTTTGGCGTGGTCCTGTTCTTTTTTGGGGTGTATTTGAAGTGTTTTGGGGTCTCCGTTGGGTTTTGTTTGGTTCTCGTTGGTCATCATGGTGGAAAAGGGTAAATTGTGGGTTTTGGAGAAGATCAGGTAGGTTTAGGGTGGTTTTGGGGTGGATCTATGGTTTTGGTGTATTTTCTTCCAGTTTTGGTGGTGATCCTTTTCTTGTTTGGGGTGTTTTTGACGTGTTTTGGTGTCTCCATTAGGTTTTGTTGGGTTCTTGTTTGTCATTATGTTAAATAGGTGTGGATTGTGGGTTTTGGAAAACATCAGGTAGGTTTAGGGTGGTTTTGGGGTGGATCTATGGTTTTGGGGGATTTTCTTCCAGTTTTGGGGGTGATGCCGTTCTTGTTTGGGGTGTTTTTGACGTTTTTTGGGGTCTCCGTTGGGTTCTGTTGGGTTCTCGTTGGTCATCGTGTTGGAAAAGGGTAAATTGTGGTTTTTGGAGAAGATCAGGTAGGTTTAGGGTGGTTTTGGGGTGGATCTATGGTTTTGGCGGATTTTCTTCCAGTTTTGGGGGTGATGCCGTTCTTGTTTGGGGTGTTTTTGACGTTTTTTGGGGTCTCCGTTGGGTTCTGTTGGGTTCTCGTTGGTCATCGTGTTGGAAAAGGGTAAATTGTGGTTTTTGGAGAACATCAGGTAGGTTTAGGGTGTCTTTGGGGTGGATCTATGGTTTTGGGGGATTTTCTTCCAGTTTTGGTGGTGATGCCGTTCTTGTTTGGGGTGTTTTTGACGTGTTTTGGTGTCTCCATTAGGTTTTATTGGGTTCTTGTTTGTCATTATGTTAAATAGGTGTGGATTGTGGGTTTTGGAGAACATCAGGTAGGTTTAGGGTGTCTTTGGGGTGGATCTATGGTTTTGGGGATTTTCTTCCAGTTTTGGGGGTGATGCCGTTCTTGTTTGGGGTGTTTTTGACGTTTTTTGGGGTCTCCGTTGGGTTTTGTTGGGTTCTCGTTGGTTATCATGGTGGAAAAGGGTAAATTGTGGTTTTTGGAGAAGATCAGGTAGGTTTAGGGTGGTTTTGGGGTGGATCTATGGTTTTGGGGGATTTTCTTCCAGTTTTGGTGGTGATCCTTTTCTTGTTTGGGGTGTTTTTGACGTGTTTTGGGGTCTCCATTAGGTTTTGTTGGGTTCTTGTTTGTCATTATGTTAAATAGGAGTGGATTGTGGGTTTTGGAGAACATCAGGTAGTTTTAGGGTGGTTTTGGGGTGGATCTATGGTTTTGGGGGATTTTCTTCCAGTTTTGGTGGTGATGCCGATATTTTTTGGGGTGTTTTTGACGTGTTTTGGGGTCTCCATTAGGTTTTGTTGTGTTCTTGTTGGTCATCGTGTTGGAAAAGTGTAAATTGTGGTTTTTGGAGAAGATCAGGTAGGTTTAGGGTGTCTTTGGGGTGGATCTATGGTTTTGGGGGTTTTCTTCCAGTTTTGGGGGTGATGCCATTCTTGTTTGGGGTGTTTTTTAAGGTTTTTGTGGTCTCTGTTTGGTTTTGTTGGGTTCTCGTTGGTTATCATGGTGGAAAGGGGTAAATTGTGGGTTTTGGAGAACATCAGGTAGGTTTAGGGTGTCTTTGGGGTGGATCTATGGTTTTGGGGGATTTTCTTCCAGTTTTGGGGGTGATGCCGTTCTTGTTTGGGGTGTTTTTGACGTTTTTTGGGGTCTCTGTTGGGTTCTGTTGGGTTCTCGTTGGTCATCGTGTTGGAAAAGGGTAAATTGTGGGTTTTGGAGAACATCAGGTAGGTTTAGGGTGTCTTTGGGGTGGATCTATGGTTTTGGGGGATTTTCTTCCAGTTTTGGGGGTGATGCCGTTCTTGTGTGGGGTGTTTTTGACGTTTTTTGGGGTCTCCGTTGGGTTTTGTTGGGTTCTCGTTGGTTATCATGGTGGAAAAGGGTAAATTGTGGGTTTTGGAGAAGATCAGGTAGGTTTAGGGTGGTTTTGGGGTGGATCTATGGTTTTGGCGGATTTTCTTCCAGTTTTGGTGGTGATCCTTTTCTTGTTTGGGGTGTTTTTGACGTGTTTTGGGGTATCCATTAGGTTTTGTTGGGTTCTTGTTTGTCATTATGTTAAATAGGAGTGGATTGTGGGTTTTGGAGAACATCAGGTAGTTTTAGGGTGGTTTTGGGGTGGATCTATGGTTTTGGAGGATTTTCTTCCAGTTTTGGTGGTGATGCCGTTCTTGTTTGGGGTGTTTTTGACGTTTTTTGGGGTCTCTGTTGGGTTCTGTTGGGTTCTCGTTGGTCATCGTGTTGTAAAAGTGTAAATTGTGGGTTTTGGAGAACTTCAGGTAGGTTTAGGGGGAGTTTTCGCGTGGATTCATGGTATTTGGGGTTTTCTTCTTTCTGGGGGAGTGATCCTCTCCTTTCTTCGGGTGATTTTGAAGTGTTTTGGGGTTTCCTTTGCGTTTCGTTGAATTCCTAATGTGTTTTATGGTGGTTTGGAGTGTGCTTTGGGATTAGGAGAACATCAGGTAGGTTTAGGGTGTCTTTGGGGTGGATCTATGGTATTTGGGGTTTTCTTCTATTTTTTGGCGTGGTCCTGTTCTTTTTTGGGGTGTATTTGAAGTGTTTTGGGGTCTCCGTTGGGTTTTGTTTGGTTCTCGTTGGTTATCATGGTGGAAAAGGGTAAATTGTGGGTTTTGGAGAACATCAGGTAGGTTTAGGGTGGTTTTGGGGTGGATCTATGGTTTTGGTGTATTTTCTTCCAGTTTTGGGGGTGATCCTTTTCTTGTTTGGGGTGTTTTTGACGTGTTTTGGGGTCTCCATTAGGTTTTGTTGGGTTCTTGTTTGTCATTATGTTAAATAGGTGTGGATTGTGGGTTTTGGAAAACATCAGGTAGGTTTAGGGTGGTTTTGGGGTGGATCTATGGTTTTGGGGGATTTTCTTCCAGTTTTGGGGGTGATGCCGTTCTTGTTTGGGGTGTTTTTGACGTTTTTTGGGGTCTCCGTTGGGTTCTGTTGGGTTCTCGTTGATCATCGTGTTGGAAAAGGGTAAATTGTGGTTTTTGGAGAACATCAGGTAGGTTTAGGGTGTCTTTGGGGTGGATCTATGGTTTTGGGGGATTTTCTTCCAGTTTTGGTGGTGATGCCGTTCTTGTTTGGGGTGTTTTTGACGTGTTTTGGTGTCTCCATTAGGTTTTATTGGGTTCTTGTTTGTCATTATGTTAAATAGGTGTGGATTGTGGGTTTTGGAGAACATCAGGTAGGTTTAGGGTGTCTTTGGGGTGGATCTATGGTTTTGGGGGATTTTCTTCCAGTTTTGGGGGTGATGCCGTTCTTGTTTGGGGTGTTTTTGACGTTTTTTGGGGTCTCCGTTGGGTTTTGTTGGGTTCTCGTTGGTCATCATGGTGGAAAAGGGTAAATTGTGGTTTTTGGAGAAGATCAGGTAGGTTTAGGGTGGTTTTGGGGTGGATCTATGGTTTTGGGGGATTTTCTTCCAGTTTTGGTGGTGATCCTTTTCTTGTTTGGGGTGTTTTTGATGTGTTTTGGGGTCTCCATTAGGTTTTGTTGGGTTCTTGTTTGTCATTATGTTAAATAGGAGTGGATTGTGGGTTTTGGAGAACATCAGGTAGTTTTAGGGTGGTTTTGGGGTGGATCTATGGTTTTGGGGGATTTTCTTCCAGTTTTGGTGGTGATGCCGTTCTTGTTTGGGGTGTTTTTGACGTTTTTTGGGGTCTCTGTTGGGTTCTGTTGGGTTCTCATTGGTCATCGTGTTGGAAAAGTGTAAATTGTGGTTTTTGGAGAAGATCAGGTAGGTTTAGGGTGTCTTTGGGGTGGATCTATGGTTTTGGGGGATTTTCTTCCAGTTTTGGGGGTGATGCCGTTCTTGTTTGGGGTGTTTTTGACGTTTTTTGGGGTCTCCGTTGGGTTTTGTTGGGTTCTCGTTGGTTATCATGGTGGAAAAGGGTAAATTGTGGTTTTTGGAGAAGATCAGGTAGGTTTAGGGTGGTTTTGGGGTGGATCTATGGTTTTGGGGGATTTTCTTCCAGTTTTGGTGGTGATCCTTTTCTTGTTTGGGGTGTTTTTGACGTGTTTTGGGGTCTCCATTAGGTTTTGTTGGGTTCTTGTTTGTCATTATGTTAAATAGGAGTGGATTGTGGGTTTTGGAGAACATCAGGTAGTTTTAGGGTGGTTTTGGGGTGGATCTATGGTTTTGGGGGATTTTCTTCCAGTTTTGGTGGTGATGCCGTTCTTGTTTGGGGTGTTTTTGACGTTTTTTGGGGTCTCTGTTGGGTTCTGTTGGGTTCTCATTGGTCATCGTGTTGGAAAAGTGTAAATTGTGGTTTTTGGAGAACATCAGGTAGGTTTAGGGTGTCTTTGGGGTGGATCTATGGTTTTGGGGGATTTTCTTCCAGTTTTGGGGGTGATGCCGTTCTTGTTTGGGGTGTTTTTTAAGGTTTTTGTGGTCTCTGTTTGGTTTTGTTGGGTTCTCGTTGGTTATCATGGTGGAAAGGGGTAAATTGTGGGTTTTGGAGAACATCAGGTAGGTTTAGGGTGGTTTTGGGGTGGATCTATGGTTTTGGGGGATTTTCTTCCAGTTTTGGGGGTGATGCCGATATTTTTTGGGGTGTTTTTTACGTGTTTTGAGGTCTCCATTAGGTTTTGTTGTGTTCTTGTTGGTCATTATGTTAAATAGGAGTGGATTGTGGGTTTTGGAGAACATCAGGTAGGTTTAGGTTGGTTTTGGGGTGGATCTATGGTTTTGGGGGATTTTCTTCCAGTTTTGGTGGTGATGCCGTTCTTGTTTGGGGTGTTTTTGACGTTTTTTGGGGTCTCTGTTGGGTTCTGTTGGGTTCTCGTTGGTCATCGTGTTGGAAAAGGGTAAATTGTGGTTTTTGGAGAAGATCAGGTAGGTTTAGGGTGTCTTTGGGGTGGATCTATGGTTTTGGGGGATTTTCTTCCAGTTTTGGGGGTGATGCCGTTCTTGTTTGGGGTGTTTTTGACGTTTTTTGGGGTCTCTGTTGGGTTCTTTTGGGTTCTCGTTGGTCATCGTGTTGGAAAAGGGTAAATTGTGGGTTTTGGAGAAGATCAGGTAGGTTTAGGGTGTCTTTGGGGTGGATCTATGGTTTTGGGGGATTTTCTTCCAGTTTTGGGGGTGATGCCGTTCTTGTTTGGGGTGTTTTTGACGTTTTTTGGGGTCTCCGTTGGGTTTTGTTGGGTTCTCGTTGGTTATCATGGTGGAAAAGGGTAAATTGTGGTTTTTGGAGAAGATCAGGTAGGTTTAGGGTGGTTTTGGGGTGGATCTATGGTTTTGGGGGATTTTCTTCCAGTTTTGGTGGTGATCCTTTTCTTGTTTGGGGTGTTTTTGACGTGTCTTGGGGTCTCCTTTAGGTTTTGTTGGGTTCTTAATCATAGAATCATAGAATCATAGAATATCCTGAGTTGGAAGGGACCCTTAAGGATCATCAAGTCCAACTCTCGACACCGCACAGGTCTACCCAAAAGTTCAGACCATGTGCCTAAGTTCACAGTCCAATCTCTTCTTAAATTCAGACAGGCTCGGTGCAGTGACCACTTCCCTGTGGAGCCTGTTCCAGTGTGCAACCACCCTCTCTGTGAAGAACCCCCTCCTGACGTCCAGCCTAAATTTCCCCTGCCTCAGCTTAACCCCGTTCCCGCGGGTCCTGTCACTACTGTTAATGGAGAAAAGGTCTCCTGCCTCTTGACAACCCCTTACGAGGAAGTTGTAGACTGCGATGAGGTCTCCCCTCAGCCTCCTCTTCTCCAGGCTGAACAGGCCCAGTGACCTCAGCCGTTCCTCGTACGCCTTCCCCTCCAGGCCTTTCACCATCTTCGTAGCCCTCCTCTGGACACTTTCCAACAGTTTCATGTCCTTTTTATACTGTGGTGCCCAGAACTGCACACAGTACTCGAGGTGAGGCCGCACCAGCGCAGAGTAGAGCGGGACAATCACCTCCCTTGACCTACTAGCGATGCCGTTCTTGATGCACCCCAGGATACGATTGGCCCTCCTGGCTGCCAGGGCACACTGCTGGCTCATATTCAACTTGCTGTCTATCACGACCCCCAGATCCCTCTCTTCTAGGCTGCTCTCCAGCGTCTCATCGCCCAGTCTGTACGTGCAGCCAGGGTTTCCCCGTCCCAGGTGCAGGACCCGGCACTTGCTCTTATTGAACTTCATGCGGTTGGTGATCGCCCAGCTCTCCAACCTGTCCAGATCCCTCTGCAAGGCCTTTACGCCCTCATTTGAGTCCACAACTCCTCCAAGTTTGGTGTCATCAGCAAACTTGCTCAAAATACCCTCTATTCCTACATCCAGATCATTTATAAAAATATTGAAAAGTACCGGCCCTAAAATGGAGCCTTGAGGGACCCCACTGGTGACCGCCCGCCAGCCTGACGCAGCTCCATTTACCATAACCCTTTGGGCCCTGCCCGTTAGCCAATTGCTCACCCATCGTATGATGTTTTTATTTAGCTGTATGGTGGACATTTTGTCCAGTAGGATCCTATGGGAAACCGTGTCAAAAGCCTTGCTGAAGTCCAAAAAAATCACATCAGCTGGTTTCCCTTGGTCCACCATACGGGTGATCTTATCATAAAAGGAAATCAGGTTAGTTAGGCAGGACCTACCCTTCACAAACCCATGCTGGCTGGGACCAATGACTGCTTTTTCTTGTTTGTCATTATGTTAAATAGGAGTGGATTGTGGGTTTTGGAGAAGATCAGGTAGGTTTAGGGTGGTTTTGGGGTGGATCTATGGTTTTGGGGGATTTTCTTCCAGTTTTGGTGGTGATGCCGTTCTTGTTTGGGGTGTTTTTGACGTTTTTTGGGGTCTCTGTTGGGTTCTGTTGGGTTCTCGTTGGTCATCGTGTTGGAAAAGGGTAAATTGTGGTTTTTGGAGAAGATCAGGTAGGTTTAGGGTGTCTTTGGGGTGGATCTATGGTTTTGGGGGTTTTCTTCCAGTTTTGGGGGTGATGCCATTCTTGTTTGGGGTATTTTTTAAGGTTTTTGTAGTCTCTGTTTGGTTTTGTTGGGTTCTCGTTGGTCATCGTGTTGTAAAAGTGTAAATTGTGGGTTTTGGAGAACTTCAGGTAGGTTTAGGGGGAGTTTTCGCGTGGATTCATGGTATTTGGGGTTTTCTTCTTTCTGGGGGAGTGATCCTCTCCTTTCTTCGGGTGATTTTGAAGTGTTTTGGGGTTTCCTTTGCGTTTCGTTGAATTCCTAATGTGTTTTATGGTGGTTTGGAGTGTGCTTTGGGATTAGGAGAACATCAGGTAGGTTTAGGGTGTCTTTGGGGTGGATCTATGGTATTTGGGGTTTTCTTCTATTTTTTGGCGTGATCCTGTTCTTTTTTGGGGTGTATTTGAATTGTTTTGGGGTCTCCGTTGGGTTTTGTTTGGTTCTCGTTGGTCATCATGGTGGAAAAGGGTAAATTGTGGGTTTTGGAGAAGATCAGGTAGGTTTAGGGTGGTTTTGGGGTGGATCTATGGTTTTGGTGTATTTTCTTCCAGTTTTGGTGGTGATCCTTTTCTTGTTTGGGGTGTTTTTGACGTGTTTTGGTGTCTCCATTAGGTTTTGTTGGGTTCTTGTTTGTCATTATGTTAAATAGGTGTGGATTGTGGGTTTTGGAGAAGATCAGGTAGGTTTAGGGTGGTTTTGGGGTGGATCTATGGTTTTGGGGGATTTTCTTCCAGTTTTGGGGGTGATGCCGTTCTTGTTTGGGGTGTTTTTGACGTTTTTTGGGGTCTCCGTTGGGTTCTGTTGGGTTCTCGTTGGTCATCGTGTTGGAAAAGGGTAAATTGTGGTTTTTGGAGAAGATCAGGTAGGTTTAGGGTGGTTTTGGGGTGGATCTATGGTTTTGGGGGATTTTCTTCCAGTTTTGGTGGTGATGCCGTTCTTGTTTGGGGTGTTTTTGACGTTTTTTGGGGTCTCTGTTGGGTTCTGTTGGGTTCTCGTTGGTCATCGTGTTGGAAAAGGGTAAATTGTGGTTTTTGGAGAAGATCAGGTAGGTTTAGGGTGTCTTTGGGGTGGATCTATGGTTTTGGGGGTTTTCTTCCAGTTTTGGGGGTGATGCCATTCTTGTTTGGGGTATTTTTTAAGGTTTTTGTGGTCTCTGTTTGGTTTTGTTGGGTTCTCGTTGGTCATCGTGTTGTAAAAGTGTAAATTGTGGGTTTTGGAGAACTTCAGGTAGGTTTAGGGGGAGTTTTCGCGTGGATTCATGGTATTTGGGGTTTTCTTCTTTTTGGGGGAGTGATCCTCTCCTTTCTTCGGGTGATTTTGAAGTGTTTTGGGGTTTCCGTTGCGTTTCGTTGAATTCCTAATGTGTTTTATGGTGGTTGGGAGTGTGCTTTGGGATTAGGAGAAGATCAGGTAGGTTTAGGGTGGTTTTGGGGTGGATCTATGGTTTTGGGGGATTTTCTTCCAGTTTTGGGGGTGATGCCGTTCTTGTTTGGGGTGTTTTTGACGTTTTTTGGGGTCTCTGTTGGGTTCTGTTTGGTTCTCGTTGGTTATCATGGTGGAAAAGGGTAAATTGTGGGTTTTGGAGAACATCAGGTAGGTTTAGGGTGGTTTTGGGGTGGATCTATGGTTTTGGTGTATTTTCTTCCAGTTTTGGGGGTGATGCCGATATTTTTTTCCGGTGTTTTTGACGTGTTTTGGGGTCTCCATTAGGTTTTGTTGGGTTCTTGTTTGTCATTATGTTAAATAGGAGTGGATTGTGGGTTTTGGAGAACATCAGGTAGTTTTAGGGTGTTTTTGGGGTGGATCTATGGTTTTGTGGGATTTTCTTCCAGTTTTGGGGGTGATGCCGTTCTTGTTTGGGGTGTTTTTGACGTTTTTTGGGGTCTCTGTTGGGTTCTGTTGGGTTCTCGTTGGTCATCGTGTTGGAAAAGGGTAAATTGTGGTTTTTGGAGAAGATCAGGTAGGTTTAGGGTGTCTTTGGGGTGGATCTATGGTTTTGGGGGATTTTCTTCCAGTTTTGGTGGTGATGCCGTTCTTGTTTGGGGTGTTTTGAACGTTTTTTGGTGTCTCTGTTGGGTTCTGTTGGGTTCTCGTTGGTCATCGTGTTGGAAAAGGGTAAATTGTGGGTTTTGGAGAACATCAGGTAGGTTTAGGGTGTCTTTGGGGTGGATCTATGGTTTTGGGGGATTTTCTTCCAGTTTTGGGGGTGATGCCGTTCTTGTTTGGGGTGTTTTTGACGTTTTTTGGGGTCTCTGTTGGGTTTTGTTGGGTTCTCGTTGGTTATCATGGTGGAAAAGGGTAAATTGTGGTTTTTGGAGAACATCAGGTAGGTTTAGGGTGGTTTTGGGGTGGATCTATGGTTTTGGCGTATTTTCTTCCAGTTTTGGGGGTGATGCCGATATTTTTTGTGGTGTTTTTTACGTGTTTTGGGGTCTCCATTAGGTTTTGTTGGGTTCTTGTTTGTCATTATGTTAAATAGGAGTGGATTGTGGGTTTTGGAGAAGATCAGGTAGTTTTAGGGTGGTTTTGGGGTGGATCTATGGTTTTGGGGGATTTTCTTCCAGTTTTGGTGGTGATGCCGTTCTTGTTTGGGGTGTTTTTGACGTTTTTTGGGGTCTCTGTTGGGTTCTGTTGGGTTCTCGTTGGTCATCGTGTTGGAAAAGGGTAAATTGTGGTTTTTGGAGAAGATCAGGTAGGTTTAGGGTGTCTTTGGGGTGGATCTATGGTTTTGGGGGTTTTCTTCCAGTTTTGGGGGTGATGCCATTCTTGTTTGGGGTATTTTTTAAGGTTTTTGTGGTCTCTGTTTGGTTTTGTTGGGTTCTCGTTGGTCATCGTGTTGTAAAAGTGTAAATTGTGGGTTTTGGAGAACTTCAGGTAGGTTTAGGGGGAGTTTTCGCGTGGATTCATGGTATTTGGGGTTTTCTTCTTTTTGGGGGAGTGATCCTCTCCTTTCTTCGGGTGATTTTGAAGTGTTTTGGGGTTTCCGTTGCGTTTCGTTGAATTCCTAATGTGTTATATGGTGGTTTGGAGTGTGCTTTGGGATTAGGAGAACATCAGGTAGGTTTAGGGTATCTTTGGGGTGGATCTATGGTATTTGGGGTTTTCTTCTATTTTTTGGTGTGATCCTGTTCTTTTTTGGGGTGTATTTGAAGTGTTTTGGGGTCTCCGTTGGGTTTTGTTTGGTTCTCGTTGGTCATCATGGTGGAAAAGGGTAAATTGTGGGTTTTGGAGAAGATCAGGTAGGTTTAGGGTGGTTTTGGGGTGGATCTATGGTTTTGGTGTATTTTCTTCCAGTTTTGGTGGTGATCCTTTTCTTGTTTGGGGTGTTTTTGACGTGTTTTGGTGTCTCCATTAGGTTTTGTTGGGTTCTTGTTTGTCATTATGTTAAATAGGTGTGGATTGTGGGTTTTGGAGAAGATCAGGTAGGTTTAGGGTGGTTTTGGGGTGGATCTATGGTTTTGGGGGATTTTCTTCCAGTTTTGGGGGTGATGCCATTCTTGTTTGGGGTGTTTTTGACGTTTTTTGGGGTCTCCGTTGGGTTTTGTTGGGTTCTCGTTGGTTATCATGGTGGAAAAGGGTAAATTGTGGGTTTTGGAGAAGATCAGGTAGGTTTAGGGTGGTTTTGGGGTGGATCTATGGTTTTGGGGGTTTTCTTCCAGTTTTGGGGTTGATGCCATTCTTGTTTGGGGTATTTTTTAAGGTTTTTGTGGTCTCTGTTTGGTTTTGTTGGGTTCTCGTTGGTCATCGTGTGGTAAAAGCGTAAATTGTGGGTTTTGGAGAACTTCAGGTAGGTTTAGGGGGAGTTTTCGCGTGGATTCATGGTATTTGGGGTTTTCTTCTTTTTGGGGGAGTGATCCTCTCCTTTCTTCGGGTGATTTTGAAGTGTTTTGGGGTTTCCGTTGCGTTTCGTTGAATTCCTAATGTGTTTTATGGTGGTTGGGAGTGTGCTTTGGGATTAGGAGAACATCAGGTAGGTTTAGGGTGGTTTTGGGGTGGATCTATGGTTTTGGGGGATTTTCTTCCAGTTTTGGGGGTGATGCCGTTCTTGTTTGGGGTGTTTTTGACGTTTTTTGGGGTCTCTGTTGGGTTCTGTTTGGTTCTCGTTGGTTATCATGGTGGAAAAGGGTAAATTGTGGGTTTTTCGAGAACATCAGGTAGGTTTAGGGTGGTTTTGGGGTGGATCTATGGTTTTGGGGGATTTTCTTCCAGTTTTGGGGGTGATGCCGATATTTTTTGGGGTGTTTTTTACGTGTTTTGGGGTGTCCATTAGGTTTTGTTGCGTTCTTGTTTGTCATTATGTTAAATAGGAGTGGATTGTGGGTTTTGGAGAACATCAGGTAGGTTTAGGGTGGTTTTGGGGTGGATCTATGGTTTTGGGGGATTTTCTTCCAGTTTTGGTGGTGATGCCGTTCTTGTTTGGGGTGTTTTTGACGTTTTTTGGGGTCTCTGTTGGGTTCTGTTGGGTTCTCGTTGGTCATCGTGTTGGAAAAGGGTAAATTGTGGTTTTTGGAGAAGATCAGGTAGGTTTAGGGTGTCTTTGGGGTGGATCTATGGTTTTGGGGGATTTTCTTCCAGTTTTGGTGGTGATGCCGTTCTTGTTTGGGGTGTTTTGAACGTTTTTTGGTGTCTCTGTTGGGTTCTGTTGGGTTCTCGTTGGTCATCGTGTTGGAAAAGGGTAAATTGTGGGTTTTGGAGAACATCAGGTAGGTTTAGGGTGTCTTTGGGGTGGATCTATGGTTTTGGGGGATTTTCTTCCAGTTTTGGGGGTGATGCCGTTCTTGTTTGGGGTGTTTTTGACGTTTTTTGGGGTCTCTGTTGGGTTTTGTTGGGTTCTCGTTGGTTATCATGGTGGAAAAGGGTAAATTGTGGTTTTTGGAGAACATCAGGTAGGTTTAGGGTGGTTTTGGGGTGGATCTATGGTTTTGGCGTATTTTCTTCCAGTTTTGGGGGTGATGCCGATATTTTTTGTGGTGTTTTTTACGTGTTTTGGGGTCTCCATTAGGTTTTGTTGGGTTCTTGTTTGTCATTATGTTAAATAGGAGTGGATTGTGGGTTTTGGAGAACATCAGGTAGTTTTAGGGTGGTTTTGGGGTGGATCTATGGTTTTGGGGGATTTTCTTCCAGTTTTGGGGGTGATGCGTTCTTGTTTGGGGTGTTTTTGACGTTTTTTGGGGTCTCTGTTGGGTTCTGTTGGGTTCTCGTTGGTCATCGTGTTGGAAAAGGGTAAATTGTGGTTTTTGGAGAACATCAGGTAGGTTTAGGGTGTCTTTGGGGTGGATCTATGGTTTTGGGGGTTTTCTTCCAGTTTTGGGGGTGATGCCATTCTTGTTTGGTGTATTTTTTAAGGTTTTTGTGGTCTCTGTTTGGTTTTGTTGGGTTCTCGTTGGTCATCGTGTTGTAAAAGTGTAAATTGTGGGTTTTGGAGAACTTCAGGTAGGTTTAGGGGGAGTTTTCGCGTGGATTCATGGTATTTGGGGTTTTCTTCTTTTTGGGGGAGTGATCCTCTCCTTTCTTCGGGTGATTTTGAAGTGTTTTGGGGTTTCCGTTGCGTTTCGTTGAATTCCTAATGTGTTTTATGGTGGTTTGGAGTGTGCTTTGGGATTAGGAGAACATCAGGTAGGTTTAGGGTGTCTTTGGGGTGGATCTATGGTATTTGGGGTTTTCTTCTATTTTTTGGCGTGATCCTGTTCTTTTTTGGGGTGTATTTGAAGTGTTTTGGGGTCTCCGTTGGGTTTTGTTTGGTTCTCGTTGGTCATCATGGTGGAAAAGGGTAAATTGTGGGTTTTGGAGAAGATCAGGTAGGTTTAGGGTGGTTTTGGGGTGGATCTATGGTTTTGGTGTATTTTCTTCCAGTTTTGGTGGTGATCCTTTTCTTGTTTGGGGTGTTTTTGACGTGTTTTGGTGTCTCCATTAGGTTTTGTTGGGTTCTTGTTTGTCATTATGTTAAATAGGTGTGGATTGTGGGTTTTGGAAAACATCAGGTAGGTTTAGGGTGGTTTTGGGGTGGATCTATGGTTTTGTGGGATTTTCTTCCAGTTTTGGGGGTGATGCCGTTCTTGTTTGGGGTGTTTTTGACGTTTTTTGGGGTCTCCGTTGGGTTCTGTTGGGTTCTCGTTGGTCATCGTGTTGGAAAAGGGTAAATTGTGGTTTTTGGAGAAGATCAGGTAGGTTTAGGGTGGTTTTGGGGTGGATCTATGGTTTTGGGGGTTTTCTTCCAGTTTTGGGGGTGATGCCATTCTTGTGTGGGGTATTTTTTAAGGTTTTTGTGGTCTCTGTTTGGTTTTGTTGGGTTCTCGTTGGTCATCGTGTTGTAAAAGTGTAAATTGTGGGTTTTGGAGAACTTCAGGTAGGTTTAGGGGGAGTTTTCGCGTGGATTCATGGTATTTGGGGTTTTCTTCTTTTTGGGGGAGTGATCCTCTCCTTTCTTCGGGTGATTTTGAAGTGTTTTGGGGTTTCCGTTGCGTTTCGTTGAATTCCTAATGTGTTTTATGGTGGTTGGGAGTGTGCTTTGGGATTAGGAGAACATCAGGTAGGTTTAGGGTGGTTTTGGGGTGGATCTATGGTTTTGGGGGATTTTCTTCCAGTTTTGGTGGTGATGCCGTTCTTGTTTGGGGTGTTTTTGACGTTTTTTGGGGTCTCTGTTGGGTTCTGTTTGGTTCTCGTTGGTTATCATGGTGGAAAAGGGTAAATTGTGGGTTTTGGAGAAGATCAGGTAGGTTTAGGGTGGTTTTGGGGTGGATCTATGGTTTTGGGGGATTTTCTTCCAGTTTTGGGGGTGATGCCGATATTTTTTGGGGTTTTTTTTACGTGTTTTGGGGTGTCCATTAGGTTTTGTTGGGTTCTTGTTTGTCATTATGTTAAATAGGGGTGGATTGTGGGTTTTGGAGAACATCAGGTAGTTTTAGGGTGGTTTTGGGGTGGATCTATGGTTTTGTGGGATTTTCTTCCAGTTTTGGGGGTGATGCCGTTCTTGTTTGGGGTGTTTTTGACGTTTTTTGGGGTCTCTGTTGGGTTCTGTTGGGTTCTCGTTGGTCATCGTGTTGGAAAAGGGTAAATTGTGGTTTTTGGAGAAGATCAGGTAGGTTTAGGGTGTCTTTGGGGTGGATCTATGGTTTTGGGGGATTTTCTTCCAGTTTTGGTGGTGATGCCGTTCTTGTTTGGGGTGTTTTGAACGTTTTTTGGTGTCTCTGTTGGGTTCTGTTGGGTTCTCGTTGGTCATCGTGTTGGAAAAGGGTAAATTGTGGGTTTTGGAGAACATCAGGTAGGTTTAGGGTGTCTTTGGGGTGGATCTATGGTTTTGGGGATTTCTTCCAGTTTTGGGGGTGATGCCGTTCTTGTTTGGGGTGTTTTTGACGTTTTTTGGGTCTCTGTTGGGTTTTGTTGGGTTCTCGTTGGTTATCATGGTGGAAAAGGGTAAATTGTGGTTTTTGGAGAACATCAGGTAGGTTTAGGGTGGTTTTGGGGTGGATCTATGGTTTTGGCGTATTTTCTTCCAGTTTTGGGGGTGATGCCGATATTTTTTGGGTGTTTTTTACGTGTTTTGGGGTCTCCATTAGGTTTTGTTGGGTTCTTGTTTGTCATTATGTTAAATAGGAGTGGATTGTGGGTTTTGGAGAACATCAGGTAAGTTTTAGGGTGGTTTTGGGGTGGATCTATGGTTTTGGGGGATTTTCTTCCAGTTTTGGTGGTGATGCCGTTCTTGTTTGGGGTGTTTTTGACGTTTTTTGGGGTCTCTGTTGGGTTCTGTTGGGTTCTCGTTGGTCATCGTGTTGGAAAAGGGTAAATTGTGGTTTTTGGAGAACATCAGGTAGGTTTAGGGTGTCTTTGGGGTGGATCTATGGTTTTGGGGGTTTTCTTCCAGTTTTGGGGGTGATGCCATTCTTGTTTGGTGTATTTTTTAAGGTTTTTGTGGTCTCTGTTTGGTTTTGTTGGGTTCTCGTTGGTCATCGTGTTGTAAAAGTGTAAATTGTGGGTTTTGGAGAACTTCAGGTAGGTTTAGGGGGGAGTTTTCGCGTGGATTCATGGTATTTGGGGTTTTCTTCTTTTTGGGGGAGTGATCCTCTCCTTTCTTCGGGTGATTTTGAAGTGTTTTGGGGTTTCCGTTGCGTTTCGTTGAATTCCTAATGTGTTTTATGGTGGTTTGGAGTGTGCTTTGGGATTAGGAGAACATCAGGTAGGTTTAGGGTGTCTTTGGGGTGGATCTATGGTATTTGGGGTTTTCTTCTATTTTTTTGGCGTGATCCTGTTCTTTTTTGGGGTGTATTTGAAGTGTTTTGGGGTCTCCGTTGGGTTTTGTTTGGTTCTCGTTGGTCATCATGGTGGAAAAGGGTAAATTGTGGGTTTTGGAGAAGATCAGGTAGGTTTAGGGTGGTTTTGGGGTGGATCTATGGTTTTGGTGTATTTTCTTCCAGTTTTGGTGGTGATCCTTTTCTTGTTTGGGGTGTTTTGACGTGTTTTGGTGTCTCCATTAGGTTTTGTTGGGTTCTTGTTTGTCATTATGTTAAATAGGTGTGGATTGTGGGTTTTGGAAAACATCAGGTAGGTTTAGGGTGGTTTTGGGGTGGATCTATGGTTTTGTGGGATTTTCTTCCAGTTTTGGGGGTGATGCCGTTCTTGTTTGGGGTGTTTTTGACGTTTTTTGGGGTCTCCGTTGGGTTCTGTTGGGTTCTCGTTGGTCATCGTGTTGGAAAAGGGTAAATTGTGGTTTTTGGAGAAGATCAGGTAGGTTTAGGGTGGTTTTGGGGTGGATCTATGGTTTGGGGGGGTTTTCTTCCAGTTTTGGGGGTGATGCCATTCTTGTGTGGGGTATTTTTAAGGTTTTTGTGGTCTCTGTTTGGTTTTGTTGGGTTCTCGTTGGTCATCGTGTTGTAAAAGTGTAAATTGTGGGTTTTGGAGAACTTCAGGTAGGTTTAGGGGGAGTTTTCGCGTGGATTCATGGTATTTGGGGTTTTCTTCTTTTTGGGGGAGTGATCCTCTCCTTTCTTCGGGTGATTTTGAAGTGTTTTGGGGTTTCCGTTGCGTTTCGTTGAATTCCTAATGTGTTTTATGGTGGTTGGGAGTGTGCTTTGGGATTAGGAGAACATCAGGTAGGTTTAGGGTGGTTTTGGGGTGGATCTATGGTTTTGGGGGATTTTCTTCCAGTTTTGGTGGTGATGCCGTTCTTGTTTGGGGTGTTTTTGACGTTTTTTGGGGTCTCTGTTGGGTTCTGTTTGGTTCTCGTTGGTTATCATGGTGGAAAAGGGTAAATTGTGGGTTTTGGAGAAGATCAGGTAGGTTTAGGGTGGTTTTGGGGTGGATCTATGGTTTTGGGGGATTTTCTTCCAGTTTTGGGGGTGATGCCGATATTTTTTGGGGTTTTTTTTACGTGTTTTGGGGTGTCCATTAGGTTTTGTTGGGTTCTTGTTTGTCATTATGTTAAATAGGGGTGGATTGTGGGTTTTGGAGAACATCAGGTAGTTTTAGGGTGGTTTTGGGGTGGATCTATGGTTTTGTGGGATTTTCTTCCAGTTTTGGGGGTGATGCCGGTTCTTGTTTGGGGTGTTTTTGACGTTTTTTGGGGTCTCTGTTGGGTTCTGTTGGGTTCTCGTTGGTCATCGTGTTGGAAAAGGGTAAATTGTGGTTTTTGGAGAACATCAGGTAGGTTTAGGGTGTCTTTGGGGTGGATCTATGGTTTTGGGGGATTTTCTTCCAGTTTTGGTGGTGATGCCGTTCTTGTTTGGGGTGTTTTGAACGTTTTTTGGTGTCTCTGTTGGGTTCTGTTGGGTTCTCGTTGGTCATCGTGTTGGAAAAGGGTAAATTGTGGGTTTTGGAGAACATCAGGTAGGTTTAGGGTGTCTTTGGGGTGGATCTATGGTTTTGGGGGATTTTCTTCCAGTTTTGGGGGTGATGCCGTTCTTGTTTGGGGTGTTTTGACGTTTTTGGGGTCTCTGTTGGGTTTTGTTGGGTTCTCGTTGGTTATCATGGTGAAAAGGGTAAATTGTGGTTTTTGGAGAACATCAGGTAGGTTTAGGGTGGTTTTGGGGTGGATCTATGGTTTTGGCGTATTTTCTTCCAGTTTTGGGGGTGATGCCGATATTTTTTGGGGTGTTTTTTTACGTGTTTTGGGGTCTCCATTAGGTTTTGTTGGGTTCTTGTTTGTCATTATGTTAAATAGGAGTGGATTGTGGGTTTTGGAGAACATCAGGTAGTTTTAGGGTGGTTTTGGGGTGGATCTATGGTTTTGGGGGATTTTCTTCCAGTTTTGGTGGTGATGCCGTTCTTGTTTGGGGTGTTTTTGACGTTTTTTGGGGTCTCTGTTGGGTTCTGTTGGGTTCTCGTTGGTCATCGTGTTGGAAAAGGGTAAATTGTGGTTTTTGGAGAACATCAGGTAGGTTTAGGGTGTCTTTGGGGTGGATCTATGGTTTTGGGGGGTTTTCTTCCAGTTTTGGGGGTGATGCCATTCTTGTTTGGTGTATTTTTTAAGGTTTTTGTGGTCTCTGTTTGGTTTTGTTGGGTTCTCGTTGGTCATCGTGTTGTAAAAGTGTAAATTGTGGGTTTTGGAGAACTTCAGGTAGGTTTAGGGGGAGTTTTCGCGTGGATTCATGGTATTTGGGGTTTTCTTCTTTTTGGGGGAGTGATCCTCTCCTTTCTTCGGGTGATTTTGAAGTGTTTTGGGGTTTCCTTTGCGTTTCGTTGAATTCCTAATGTGTTTTATGGTGGTTTGGAGTGTGCTTTGGGATTAGGAGAACATCAGGTAGGTTTAGGGTGTCTTTGGGGTGGATCTATGGTATTTGGGGTTTTCTTCTATTTTTTGGCGTGATCCTGTTCTTTTTTGGGGTGTATTTGAAGTGTTTTGGGGTCTCCGTTGGGTTTTGTTTGGTTCTCGTTGGTCATCATGGTGGAAAAGGGTAAATTGTGGGTTTTGGAGAAGATCAGGTAGGTTTAGGGTGGTTTGGGGGTGGATCTATGGTTTTGGTGTATTTTCTTCCAGTTTTGGTGGTGATCCTTTTCTTGTTTGGGGTGTTTTTGACGTGTTTTGGTGTCTCCATTAGGTTTTGTTGGGTTCTTGTTTGTCATTATGTTAAATAGGTGTGGATTGTGGGTTTTGGAAAACATCAGGTAGGTTTAGGGTGGTTTTGGGTGGATCTATGGTTTTGTGGGATTTTCTTCCAGTTTTGGGGGTGATGCCGTTCTTGTTTGGGGTGTTTTTGACGTTTTTTGGGGTCTCCGTTGGGTTCTGTTGGGTTCTCGTTGGTCATCGTGTTGGAAAAGGGTAAATTGTGGTTTTTGGAGAAGATCCAGGTAGGTTTAGGGTGGTTTTGGGGTGGATCTATGGTTTGGGGGGTTTTCTTCCAGTTTTGGGGGTGATGCCATTCTTGTTTGGGGTATTTTTTAAGGTTTTTTGTGGTCTCTGTTTGGTTTTGTTGGGTTCTCATTGGTCATCGTGTTGTAAAAGTGTAAATTGTGGGTTTTGGAGAACTTCAGGTAGGTTAAGGGGGAGTTTTCGCGTGGATTCATGGTATTTGGGGTTTTCTTCTTTTTGGGGGAGTGATCCTCTCCTTTCTTCGGGTGATTTTGAAGTGTTTTGGGGTTTCCGTTGCGTTTCGTTGAATTCCTAATGTGTTTTATGGTGGTTGGGAGTGTGCTTTGGGATTAGGAGAACATCAGGTAGGTTTAGGGTGGTTTTGGGGTGGATCTATGGTTTTGGGGGATTTTCTTCCAGTTTTGGGGGTGATGCCGTTCTTGTTTGGGGTGTTTTTGACGTTTTTTGGGGTCTCTGTTGGGTTCTGTTTGGTTCTCGTTGGTTATCATGGTGGAAAAGGGTAAATTGTGGGTTTTGGAGAAGATCAGGTAGGTTTAGGGTGGTTTTGGGGTGGATCTATGGTTTTGGGGGATTTTCTTCCAGTTTTGGGGGTGATGCCGATATTTTTTGGGTTTTTTTTTTTACGTGTTTTGGGGTGTCCATTAGGTTTTGTTGGGTTCTTGTTTGTCATTATGTTAAATAGGAGTGGATTGTGGGTTTTGGAGAACATCAGGTAGTTTTAGGGTGGTTTTGGGGTGGATCTATGGTTTTGGGGGATTTTCTTCCAGTTTTGGGGGTGATGCGTTCTTGTTTGGGGTGTTTTTTGACGTTTTTTGGGGTCTCTGTTGGGTTCTGTTGGGTTCTCGTTGGTCATCGTGTTGGAAAAGGGTAAATTGTGGTTTTTGGAGAACATCAGGTAGGTTTAGGGTGTCTTTGGGGTGGATCTATGGTTTTGGGGGTTTTCTTCCAGTTTTGGGGGTGATGCCATTCTTGTTTGGTGTATTTTTTAAGGTTTTTGTGGTCTCTGTTTGGTTTTGTTGGGTTCTCGTTGGTCATCGTGTTGTAAAAGTGTAAATTGTGGGTTTTGGAGAACTTCAGGTAGGTTTAGGGGAGTTTTCGCGTGGATTCATGGTATTTGGGGTTTTCTTCTTTTTGGGGGAGTGATCCTCTCCTTTCTTCGGGTGATTTTGAAGTGTTTTGGGGTTTCCGTTGCGTTTCGTTGAATTCCTAATGTGTTTTATGGTGGTTTGGAGTGTGCTTTGGGATTAGGAGAACATCAGGTAGGTTTAGGGTGTCTTTGGGGTGGATCTATGGTATTTGGGGTTTTCTTCTATTTTTTGGCGTGATCCTGTTCTTTTTTGGGGTGTATTTGAAGTGTTTTGGGGTCTCCGTTGGGTTTTGTTTGGTTCTCGTTGGTCATCATGGTGGAAAAGGGTAAATTGTGGGTTTTGGAGAAGATCAGGTAGGTTTAGGGTGGTTTTGGGGTGGATCTA
This sequence comes from Aythya ferina, assembly GCF_964211825.1. Taxonomy (NCBI): domain Eukaryota; kingdom Metazoa; phylum Chordata; class Aves; order Anseriformes; family Anatidae; genus Aythya; species Aythya ferina. Next base: position 9,954 of record NW_028181231.1, on the reverse strand, counting down.
TGGTTTTGGTGTATTTTCTTCCAGTTTTGGTGGTGATCCTTTTCTTGTTTGGGGTGTTTTTGACGTGTTTTGGTGTCTCCATTAGGTTTTGTTGGGTTCTTGTTTGTCATTATGTTAAATAGGTGTGGATTGTGGGTTTTGGAAAACATCAGGTAGGTTTAGGGTGGTTTTGGGGTGGATCTATGGTTTTGTGGGATTTTCTTCCAGTTTTGGGGGTGATGCCGTTCTTGTTTGGGGTGTTTTTGACGTTTTTTGGGGTCTCCGTTGGGTTCTGTTGGGTTCTCGTTGGTCATCGTGTTGGAAAAGGGTAAATTGTGGTTTTTGGAGAAGATCAGGTAGGTTTAGGGTGGTTTTGGGGTGGATCTATGGTTTTGGGGGTTTTCTTCCAGTTTTGGGGGTGATGCCATTCTTGTGTGGGGTATTTTTTAAGGTTTTTGTGGTCTCTGTTTGGTTTTGTTGGGTTCTCGTTGGTCATCGTGTTGTAAAAGTGTAAATTGTGGGTTTTGGAGAACTTCAGGTAGGTTTAGGGGGAGTTTTCGCGTGGATTCATGGTATTTGGGTTTTCTTCTTTTTGGGGGGAGTGATCCTCTCCTTTCTTCGGGTGATTTTGAAGTGTTTTGGGGTTTCCGTTGCGTTTCGTTGAATTCCTAATGTGTTTTATGGTGGTTGGGAGTGTGCTTTGGGATTAGGAGAACATCAGGTAGGTTTAGGGTGGTTTTGGGGGTGGATCTATGGTTTTGGGGGATTTTCTTCCAGTTTTGGGGGTGATGCCGTTCTTGTTTGGGGTGTTTTTGACGTTTTTTGGGGTCTCTGTTGGGTTCTGTTTGGTTCTCGTTGGTTATCATGGTGGAAAAGGGTAAATTGTGGGTTTTGGAGAAGATCAGGTAGGTTTAGGGTGGTTTTGGGGTGGATCTATGGTTTTGGGGGATTTTCTTCCAGTTTTGGGGGTGATGCCGATATTTTTTTGGGGTTTTTTTTACGTGTTTTGGGGTGTCCATTAGGTTTTGTTGGGTTCTTGTTTGTCATTATGTTAAATAGGGGTGGATTGTGGGTTTTGGAGAACATCAGGTAGTTTTAGGGTGGTTTTGGGGTGGATCTATGGTTTTGTGGGATTTTCTTCCAGTTTTTGGGGGTGATGCCGTTCTTGTTTGGGGTGTTTTTGACGTTTTTGGGGTCTCTGTTGGGTTCTGTTGGGTTCTCGTTGGTCATCGTGTTGGAAAAGGGTAAATTGTGGTTTTTGGAGAACATCAGGTAGGTTTAGGGTGTCTTTGGGGTGGATCTATGGTTTTGGGGGATTTTCTTCCAGTTTTGGTGGTGATGCCGTTCTTGTTTGGGGTGTTTTGAACGTTTTTTGGTGTCTCTGTTGGGTTCTGTTGGGTTCTCGTTGGTCATCGTGTTGGAAAAGGGTAAATTGTGGGTTTTGGAGAACATCAGGTAGGTTTAGGGTGTCTTTGGGGTGGATCTATGGTTTTGGGGGATTTTCTTCCAGTTTTGGGGGTGATGCCGTTCTTGTTTGGGGTGTTTTTGACGTTTTTTGGGGTCTCTGTTGGGTTTTGTTGGGTTCTCGTTGGTTATCATGGTGGAAAAGGGTAAATTGTGGTTTTTGGAGAACATCAGGTAGGTTTAGGGTGGTTTTGGGGTGGATCTATGGTTTTGGCGTATTTTCTTCCAGTTTTGGGGGTGATGCCGATATTTTTTGGGGTGTTTTTTACGTGTTTTGGGGTCTCCATTAGGTTTTGTTGGGTTCTTGTTTGTCATTATGTTAAATAGGAGTGGATTGTGGGTTTTGGAGAACATCAGGTAGTTTTAGGGTGGTTTTGGGGTGGATCTATGGTTTTGGGGGATTTTCTTCCAGTTTTGGTGGTGATGCCGTTCTTGTTTGGGGTGTTTTTGACGTTTTTGGGGTCTCTGTTGGGTTCTGTTGGGTTCTCGTTGGTCATCGTGTTGGAAAAGGGTAAATTGTGGTTTTTGGAGAACATCAGGTAGGTTTAGGGTGTCTTTGGGGTGGATCTATGGTTTTGGGGGTTTTCTTCCAGTTTTGGGGGTGATGCCATTCTTGTTTGGTGTATTTTTTAAGGTTTTTGTGGTCTCTGTTTGGTTTTGTTGGGTTCTCGTTGGTCATCGTGTTGTAAAAGTGTAAATTGTGGGTTTTGGAGAACTTCAGGTAGGTTTAGGGGGAGTTTTCGCGTGGATTCATGGTATTTGGGGTTTTCTTCTTTTTGGGGGAGTGATCCTCTCCTTTCTTCGGGTGATTTTGAAGTGTTTTGGGGTTTCCGTTGCGTTTCGTTGAATTCCTAATGTGTTTTATGGTGGTTTGGAGTGTGCTTTGGGATTAGGAGAACATCAGGTAGGTTTAGGGTGTCTTTGGGGTGGATCTATGGTATTTGGGTTTTCTTCTATTTTTTTGGCGTGATCCTGTTCTTTTTTGGGGTGTATTTGAAGTGTTTTGGGGTCTCCGTTGGGTTTTGTTTGGTTCTCGTTGGTCATCATGGTGGAAAAGGGTAAATTGTGGGGTTTTGGAGAAGATCAGGTAGGTTTAGGGTGGTTTTGGGGTGGATCTATGGTTTTGGTGTATTTTCTTCCAGTTTTGGTGGTGATCCTTTTCTTGTTTGGGGTGTTTTTGACGTGTTTTGGTGTCTCCATTAGGTTTTGTTGGGTTCTTGTTTGTCATTATGTTAAATGATCTATGGTTTTGTGGGATTTTCTTCCAGTTTTGGGGGTGATGCCGTTCTTGTTTGGGGTGTTTTTGACGTTTTTTGGGGTCTCCGTTGGGTTCTGTTGGGTTCTCGTTGGTCATCGTGTTGGAAAAGGGTAAATTGTGGTTTTTGGAGAAGATCAGGTAGGTTTAGGGTGGTTTTGGGGTGGATCTATGGTTTTGGGGGTTTTCTTCCAGTTTTGGGGGTGATGCCATTCTTGTTTGGGGTATTTTTTAAGGTTTTTGTGGTCTCTGTTTGGTTTTGTTGGGTTCTCATTGGTCATCGTGTTGTAAAAGTGTAAATTTGTGGGTTTTGGAGAACTTCAGGTAGGTTTAGGGGGAGTTTTTCGCGTGGATTCATGGTATTTGGGGTTTTCTTCTTTTTGGGGGAGTGATCCTCTCCTTTCTTCGGGTGATTTTGAAGTGTTTTGGGGTTTCCGTTGCGTTTCGTTGAATTCCTAATGTGTTTTATGGTGGTTGGGAGTGTGCTTTGGGATTAGGAGAACATCAGGTAGGTTTAGGGTGGTTTTGGGGTGGATCTATGGTTTTGGGGGATTTTCTTCCAGTTTTGGTGGTGATGCCGTTCTTGTTTGGGGTGTTTTTGACGTTTTTTGGGTCTCTGTTGGGTTCTGTTTGGTTCTCGTTGGTTATCATGGTGGAAAAGGGTAAATTGTGGGTTTTGGAGAAGATCAGGTAGGTTTAGGGTGGTTTTGGGGTGGATCTATGGTTTTGGGGGATTTTCTTCCAGTTTTGGGGGTGATGCCGATATTTTTTGGGTTTTTTTTTACGTGTTTTGGGGTGTCCATTAGGTTTTGTTGGGTTCTTGTTTGTCATTATGTTAAATAGGGTGGATTGTGGGTTTTGGAGAACATCAGGTAGTTTTAGGGTGGTTTTGGGGTGGATCTATGGTTTTGTGGGATTTTCTTCCAGTTTTGGGGGTGATGCCGTTCTTGTTTGGGGTGTTTTTGACGTTTTTTGGGGTCTCTGTTGGGTTCTGTTGGGTTCTCGTTGGTCATCGTGTTGGAAAAGGGGTAAATTGTGGTTTTTGGAGAACATCAGGTAGGTTTAGGGTGTCTTTGGGGTGGATCTATGGTTTTGGGGGATTTTCTTCCAGTTTGGTGGTGATGCCGTTCTTGTTTGGGGTGTTTTGAACGTTTTTTGGTGTCTCTGTTGGGTTCTGTTGGGTTCTCGTTGGTCATCGTGTTGGAAAAGGGTAAATTGTGGGTTTTGGAGAACATCAGGTAGGTTTAGGGTGTCTTTGGGGTGGATCTATGGTTTTGGGGGATTTTCTTCCAGTTTTGGGGGTGATGCCGTTCTTGTTTGGGGTGTTTTTGACGTTTTTTGGGGTCTCTGTTGGGTTTTGTTGGGTTCTCGTTGGTTATCATGGTGGAAAAGGGTAAATTGTGGTTTTTGGAGAACATCAGGTAGGTTTAGGGTGGTTTTGGGGTGGATCTATGGTTTTGGCGTATTTTCTTCCAGTTTTGGGGGTGATGCCGATATTTTTTGTGGTGTTTTTTACGTGTTTTGGGGTCTCCATTAGGTTTTGTTGGGTTCTTGTTTGTCATTATGTTAAATAGGAGTGGATTGTGGGTTTTGGAGAACATCAGGTAGTTTTAGGGTGGTTTTGGGGTGGATCTATGGTTTTGGGGGATTTTCTTCCAGTTTTGGTGGTGATGCCGTTCTTGTTTGGGGTGTTTTTGACGTTTTTTGGGGTCTCTGTTGGGTTCTGTTGGGTTCTCGTTGGTCATCGTGTTGGAAAAGGGTAAATTGTGGTTTTTGGAGAACATCAGGTAGGTTTAGGGTGTCTTTGGGGTGGATCTATGGTTTTGGGGGTTTTCTTCCAGTTTTGGGGGTGATGCCATTCTTGTTTGGTGTATTTTTTAAGGTTTTTGTGGTCTCTGTTTGGTTTTGTTGGGTTCTCGTTGGTCATCGTGTTGTAAAAGTGTAAATTGTGGGTTTTGGAGAACTTCAGGTAGGTTTAGGGGGAGTTTTCGCGTGGATTCATGGTATTTGGGGTTTTCTTCTTTTTGGGGGAGTGATCCTCTCCGTTCTTCGGGTGATTTTGAAGTGTTTTGGGGTTTCCGTTGCGTTTCGTTGAATTCCTAATGTGTTATATGGTGGTTTGGAGTGTGCTTTGGGATTAGGAGAACATCAGGTAGGTTTAGGGTGTCTTTGGGGTGGATCTATGGTATTTGGGGTTTTCTTCTACTTTTTGGCGTGATCCTGTCTTTTTTGGGGTGTATTTGAAGTGTTTTGGGGTCTCCGTTGGGTTTTGTTTGGTTCTCGTTGGTCATCATGGTGGAAAAGGGTAAATTGTGGGTTTGGAGAAGATCAGGTAGGTTTAGGGTGGTTTTGGGGTGGATCTATGGTTTTGGTGTATTTTCTTCCAGTTTTGGTGGTGATCCTTTTCTTGTTTGGGGTGTTTTTGACGTGTTTTGCTGTCTCCATTAGGTTTTGTTGGGTTCTTGTTTGTCATTATGTTAAATAGGTGTGGATTGTGGGTTTTGGAGAAGATCAGGTAGGTTTAGGGTGGTTTTGGGGTGGATCTATGGTTTTGTGGGATTTTCTTCCAGTTTTGGGGGTGATGCCGTTCTTGTTTGGGGTGTTTTTGACGTTTTTTGGGGTCTCCGTTGGGTTCTGTTGGGTTCTCGTTGGTCATCGTGTTGGAAAAGGGTAAATTGTGGTTTTTGGAGAAGATCAGGTAGGTTTAGGGTGTCTTTGGGGTGGATCTATGGTTTTGGGGGATTTTCTTCCAGTTTTGGGGGTGATGCCATTCTTGTTTGGGGTGTTTTTGACGTTTTTTGGGGTCTCCGTTGGGTTTTGTTGGGTTCTCGTTGGTTATCATGGTGGAAAAGGGTAAATTGTGGGTTTTGGAGAAGATCAGGTAGGTTTAGGGTGGTTTTGGGGTGGATCTATGGTTTTGGGGGTTTTCTTCCAGTTTTGGGGGTGATGCCATTCTTGTTTGGGGTATTTTTTAAGGTTTTTGTGGTCTCTGTTTGGTTTTGTTGGGTTCTCGTTGGTCATCGTGTTGTAAAAGTGTAAATTGTGGGTTTTGGAGAACTTCAGGTAGGTTTAGGGGGAGTTTTCGCGTGGATTCATGGTATTTGGGGTTTTCTTCTTTTTGGGGGAGTGATCCTCTCCTTTCTTCGGGTGATTTTGAAGTGTTTTGGGGTTTCCGTTGCGTTTCGTTGAATTCCTAATGTGTTTTATGGTGGTTGGGAGTGTGCTTTGGGATTAGGAGAACATCAGGTAGGTTTAGGGTGGTTTTGGGGTGGATCTATGGTTTTGGGGGATTTTCTTCCAGTTTTGGGGGTGATGCCGTTCTTGTTTGGGGTGTTTTTGACGTTTTTTGGGGTCTCTGTTGGGTTCTGTTTGGTTCTCGTTGGTTATCATGGTGGAAAAGGGTAAATTGTGGGTTTTTCGAGAACATCAGGTAGGTTTAGGGTGGTTTGGGGGTGGATCTATGGTTTTGGGGGATTTTCTTCCAGTTTTGGGGGTGATGCCGATATTTTTTGGGTGTTTTTTACGTGTTTTGGGGTGTCCATTAGGTTTTGTTGCGTTCTTGTTTGTCATTATGTTAAATAGGAGTGGATTGTGGGTTTTGGAGAACATCAGGTAGGTTTAGGGTGGTTTTGGGGTGGATCTATGGTTTTGGGGGATTTTCTTCCAGTTTTGGGGGTGATGCCGTTCTTGTTTGGGGTGTTTTTGACGTTTTTTGGGGTCTCTGTTGGGTTCTGTTGGGTTCTCGTTGGTCATCGTGTTGGAAAAGGGTAAATTGTGTTTTTTGGAGAAGATAAGGTAGGTTTAGGGTGTCTTTGGGGTGGATCTATGGTTTTGGGGGATTTTCTTCCAGTTTTGGGGGTGATGCCGTTCTTGTTTGGGGTGTTTTGAACGTTTTTTGGTGTCTCTGTTGGGTTCTGTTGGGTTCTCGTTGGTCATCGTGTTGGAAAAGGGTAAATTGTGGGTTTTGGAGAACATCAGGTAGGTTTATGGTGTCTTTGGGGTGGATCTATGGTTTTGGGGGATTTTCTTCCAGTTTTGGGGGTGATGCCGTTCTTGTTTGGGGTGTTTTTGACGTTTTTTGGGGTCTCTGTTGGGTTTTGTTGGGTTCTCGTTGGTTATCATGGTGGAAAAGGGTAAATTGTGGTTTTTGGAGAACATCAGGTAGGTTTTAGGGTGGTTTTGGGGTGGATCTATGGTTTTGGCGTATTTTCTTCCAGTTTTGGGGGTGATGCCGATATTTTTTGGGGTGTTTTTTACGTGTTTTGGGGTCTCCATTAGGTTTTGTTGGGTTCTTGTTTGTCATTATGTTAAATAGGAGTGGATTGTGGGTTTTGGAGAACATCAGGTAGTTTTAGGGTGGTTTTGGGGTGGATCTATGGTTTTGGGGGATTTTCTTCCAGTTTTGGTGGTGATGCCGTTCTTGTTTGGGGTGTTTTTGACGTTTTTTGGGGTCTCTGTTGGGTTCTGTTGGGTTCTCGTTGGTCATCGTGTTGGAAAAGGGTAAATTGTGTTTTTTGGAGAAGATAAGGTAGGTTTAGGGTGTCTTTGGGGTGGATCTATGGTTTTGGGGGATTTCTTCCAGTTTTGGGGGTGATGCCGTTCTTGTTTGGGGTGTTTTGAACGTTTTTTGGTGTCTCTGTTGGGTTCTGTTGGGTTCTCGTTGGTCATCGTGTTGGAAAAGGGTAAATTGTGGGTTTTGGAGAACATCAGGTAGGTTTATGGTGTCTTTGGGGTGGATCTATGGTTTTGGGGGATTTTCTTCCAGTTTTGGGGGTGATGCCGTTCTTGTTTGGGGTGTTTTTGACGTTTTTTGGGGTCTCTGTTGGGTTTTGTTGGGTTCTCGTTGGTTATCATGGTGGAAAAGGGTAAATTGTGGTTTTTGGAGAACATCAGGTAGGTTTAGGGTGGTTTTGGGGTGGATCTATGGTTTTGGCGTATTTTCTTCCAGTTTTGGGGGTGATGCCGATATTTTTTGGGGTGTTTTTTAGTGTTTTGGGGTCTCCATTAGGTTTTGTTGGGTTCTTGTTTGTCATTATGTTAAATAGGAGTGGATTGTGGGTTTTGGAGAACATCAGGTAGTTTTAGGGTGGTTTTGGGGTGGATCTATGGTTTTGGGGGATTTTCTTCCAGTTTTGGTGGTGATGCCGTTCTTGTTTGGGGTGTTTTTGACGTTTTTTGGGGTCTCTGTTGGGTTCTGTTTGGGTTCTCGTTGGTCATCGTGTTGGAAAAGGGTAAATTGTGGTTTTTGGAGAAGATCAGGTAGGTTTAGGGTGTCTTTGGGTGGATCTATGGTTTTGGGGGTTTTCTTCCTGTTTTGGGGGTGATGCCATTCTTGTTTGGGGTATTTTTTAAGGTTTTTGTGGTCTCTGTTTGGTTTTGTTGGGTTCTCGTTGGTCATCGTGTTGTAAAAGTGTAAATTGTGGGTTTTGGAGAACTTCAGGTAGGTTTAGGGGGAGTTTTCGCGTGGATTCATGGTATTTGGGGTTTTCTTCTTTTTGGGGGAGTGATCCTCTCCTTTCTTCGGGTGATTTTGAAGTGTTTTGGGGTTTCCGTTGCGTTTCGTTGAATTCCTAATGTGTTTTATGGTGGTTTGGAGTGTGCTTTGGGATTAGGAGAACATCAGGTAGGTTTAGGGTGTCTTTGGGTTGGATCTATGGTATTTGGGGTTTTCTTCTATTTTTTGGCGTGATCCTGTTCTTTTTTGGGGTGTATTTGAAGTGTTTTGGGGTCTCCGTTGGGTTTTGTTTGGTTCTCGTTGGTCATCATGGTGGAAAAGGGTAAATTGTGGGTTTTGGAGAAGATCAGGTAGGTTTAGGGTGGTTTTGGGGTGGATCTATGGTTTTGGTGTATTTTCTTCCAGTTTTGGTGGTGATCCTTTTCTTGTTTGGGGTGTTTTTGACGTGTTTTGGTGTCTCCATTAGGTTTTGTTGGGTTCTTGTTTGTCATTATGTTAAATAGGTGTGGATTGTGGGTTTTGGAGAAGATCAGGTAGGTTTAGGGTGGTTTTGGGGTGGATCTATGGTTTTGTGGGATTTTCTTCCAGTTTTGGGGGTGATGCCGTTCTTGTTTGGGGTGTTTTTGACGTTTTTTGGGGTCTCCGTTGGGTTCTGTTGGGTTCTCGTTGGTCATCGTGTTGGAAAAGTGTAAATTGTGGTTTTTGGAGAAGATCAGGTAGGTTTAGGGTGGTTTTGGGGTGGATCTATGGTTTTGGGGGATTTTCTTCCAGTTTTGGGGGTGATGCCATTCTTGTTTGGGGTGTTTTTGACGTTTTTGGGGTCTCCGTTGGGTTTTGTTGGGTTCTCGTTGGTTATCATGGTGGAAAAGGGTAAATTGTGGGTTTTGGAGAAGATCAGGTAGGTTTAGGGTGGTTTTGGGGTGGATCTATGGTTTTGGGGGATTTTCTTCCAGTTTTGGGGGTGATGCCATTCTTGTTTGGGGTATTTTTTAAGGTTTTTGTGGTCTCTGTTTGGTTTTGTTGGGTTCTCCAAAATCCCAAAGCACACTCCCAACCACCATAAAACACATTAGGAATTCAACGAAACGCAACGGAAACCCCAAAACACTTCAAAATCACCCGAAGAAAGGAGAGGATCACTCCCCCAAAAAGAAGAAAACCCCAAATACCATGAATCCACGCGAAACTCCCCTAAACCTACCTGAAGTTCTCCAAAACCCACAATTTACGCTTTTACCACACGATGACCAACGAGAACCCAACAAAACCAAACAGAGACCACAAAAACCTTAAAAAATACCCCAAACAAGAATGGCATCAACCCCAAAACTGGAAGAAAACCCCCAAAACCATAGATCCACCCCAAAACCACCCTAAACCTACCTGATCTTCTCCAAAACCCACAATTTACCCTTTTCCACCATGATAACCAACGAGAACCCAACAAAACCCAACGGAGACCCCAAAAAACGTCAAAAACACCCCAAACAAGAATGGCATCACCCCCAAAACTGGAAGAAAATCCCCCAAAACCATAGATCCACCCCAAAACCACCCTAAACCTACCTGATCTTCTCCAAAACCCACAATCCACACCTATTTAACATAATGACAAACAAGAACCCAACAAAACCTAATGGAGACACCAAAACACGTCAAAAACACCCCAAACAAGAAAAGGATCACCACCAAAACTGGAAGAAAATCCCCCAAAACCATAGATCCACCCCAAAACCACCCTAAACCTACCTGATCTTCTCCAAAACCCACAATTTACCCTTTTCCACCATGATGACCAACG